>NC_069508.1:109387392-109552392 GCF_027579735.1 Bombina bombina | reverse complement strand
AAAATGGGCAAATACTTCAAGAGTTTATAATTAAAACGTGATAGGACCCATATTGCACTGATGAGTTGGACCAGCTTCATCTTCTGATGTAATTTGCACAGTTCTACTCATGTTTGCCATACATGTGTTGCTATTCATTACCTTAGTTTATTTTCTGTCCTTCCTCTGAAAGTAAGCGTCTTGTGCTTTCATTCCCCCCCCCCTCTCAGACATCTTTCCTGTTTACGCATTTCATGTGTTCACACTCAGTTTACTCTCACTTTCCATGTTCCATAGTTTACCATTATCTTTTCCTTACAGACTAATTACATAAACATCACAATGGAAGACCTCTCACCCCACCACGAGACAGGGCTCTATGTAATTAAGCAGTGGATGTTGCATTTGAGTCCATGTGAAGAAGACTCACTTATACCTCTGATGTGATGGAGATAAAACACTCTGACCAATCACACAAGAACAGGAGGCAGCATTGCACGATGGAGTCCTTGTGAAATGGTACACGTAGGTAAGGGGTATAGAGTGTCTGCTGCCTGTTTGCCACAAAGGTGAGCAGACAGGTTCCCAAGTCGGGCCTCAATATCTAGAGAGGCATGCTCACTTTATTGCCAAAAGCTTTAACTGAATTCCTATATAAAATAGTGTAATTTTTAAAAGTAGACAAAAGAACAGACAAGGATCCAGGTAATGTATATTTCACTTCCTTACTACTTCAACACTTGATTATTCTATTATTTATGCTGTAGATTACATTTCCTACTTGTATTACCTTGTTAGGTGTGGTCTTTAACCAACTTCACAATACAATATGACCATATAAATGTTCATGCCCAAAAATCTGTACATAAAATACTGTATGATGATGCGTATACAGAATTTTGCTTGGAATCCTGTAAGGTTTACAGTCCATTAAAGTGTCAAAAGTTATTTTTTATATAATCCAGCCAGACAATGATGTAATCCTTCCAGGCTGTATCTATCTAGTTGATTACTTCCTACCTGGTAGTCAATACGATGTCAGCCCTGTATTGTATCTTATTCTTTGACATAATTTAACCTGTTTTATTCCAAATAATTCCTGTTTTTTGCAGCTTATATTACAGGAAGCTCATTCAGTTCTCTTTGCTGTCTCCATAGTCATTGCTAAGTACAATAAGGATCTGCTCCTCACAGTTCTTACGGAGGTCTCGACTCAGTTCAGCCCAGTTCAATGTATGCTGTCTCACCTCGCTGTAACGACAAGCTAGGTAGCGCAAGGAGGAACGACGGAGGCTGATCCGAGGTTCAGCAAGGAGGTGGCTACATCGAGGACTCAGCAGATCCAATTGGGATAGAATCAAACCAGCTTTCCTGGGAGATAAATGATTAAGGAAGAAAATATTCATGTTATTATATGTAATTTACAAATAAAAATTTTTTTTTAAAAATATTTTTATAAAAATAACCAAATGTTTTAGGGGAATAAGGAGGAACTTCAGTTATAGATTAAAGTGAATGTAAATTTTGATTCTAAGGTGCCCGGTTTTTAAAAATTTGATTAAAAACAGGGGCATTAATTCATCAAAATTTACATTTCACTCCTGTTGTAAAAAAAAAAAAATACCTTTTAAACTTGACAGTAGCTCCAGAGCATACTCTTTGACATTAATGATACTAACACTGATACTAACATTGTTATGAAACACTGCTGCCAGGGTGTACTAAAGACACATGAACACTAATGAGCTACTTTGAGGCAACATAGATTTACTCTTCAACTAAGGATACCAAGAAACAAAGTAAATTTGGTAATAAAAGTAAATTGGAAAGTTGTCTAAAATTACATGTTCTACTTAAACTGTTGAAGATTAATTTTGACTTTACTATCCCTTTAACCTCTTGCACTATTTGTACATAGGTACTACATCACACAGTACTTTGTCCAGCACACTATGTTGACTTAATACCTATGTCCAAAACAGAGGAACAAATGTTGCAGCCCCCGCTGTCAGCACATAAACAGCAGGAGCCAAACCAGGGGGAAAAAGGCATCTGCCTTTATATGGTAAGGGATCACTGATCATGCTCCCTTCCCATATGAAGCCAGATTGCCAATAATTACAGAGAGTGACACTGACACTGTCTGTGTCACTCACTGTAATGATTATCTGTTGGCACTGAGGGAGAGCGGTGGTAGGCAAGGAGGAAGGTAGGTGGATTGGCCCAGCAGAAGTGGGGGAGGGAGAGGTGGGATTCCCTACACTACAGAAAAAGTTTTATGAGGGAGGAATGGTGCACTATGCTACAGAAATAAAAACCAGGCTGGCTGGGAGGGGGAATCACCACTACAGAAAAAAATAGATCACTAGGAGAGGAAGGTGGGTAGGGTGAGGGGGACCCCTTCACTACAGAAAAGTATACAAAATAAATCATAATAGAAAAAAAAATAGAAAAATCATAATTTGTCTGCCAGTAACAAACATCGAGGTGGACAGTGGAAAGGGGGAGGGTAAGAAAGCGGTTATGGGGGTTAAAGAGGTGGAAGGTTGATGAGGGAGTCCTACACAACAGAAAAAAAAAAATATATATATATATTTTTAAAAAGCCCTAAAGTGCATACTGGCAGACTGTCTGCCAGTACCTAAGATGGTGGTGACCAGTGGTGGGGGGTAAGGAAGAGAGCTGTTTGAGAGGGATTAGTTAGGGACCGAGAGGTGTCAGGTTGGAGGGTAATCTCTACACTAAAGCAAACATTAACCTTACCAGCTAACAGATTAACCTCTTCACTACCAGGAATTTCAAAAGTGTGGTGTGCAGTTGTAAATAGCGGCCTTCTAACTACCAAAAACCAATGGCAAAGTCATTCGTGTCTGCTATTTCTGAACAAAGGGGATCCCGGAGAAGCTTTCACAACAATTAGTCTTATGACTGTAGTAGTTGTATGTAAATAATTTAAGTGAGAAACTCAAAGTTAATTTAAAAGTGAACAATTGATATACAGGTATATATTATTGTATCTGTCAGCCAAATAGTAATCATCAGGCCTCAACACTGAGGAACTAATTTTTTTTATGGGTTTTGGTTTTAATGAGAAAAGTTTGCTATTTCAATAGCAAAAAAATGAAAAACAGCAATTTACATATTAAGGGCTAGATTACAAGTGAGGCGCAAACGGTTTTGCGCAAGCGATATCGTATTTTCGAGAGCATTTTTATTTGCGCTGATATTACAAGTGGAGTGAAGACGCGATATCGCTAGCGCAATCTTGATCCTTACCGCAATCTCAGAGCTGTGGTTAACTGTTTCCAAAATTAAAAAGTTGCATAAAATACTTAAACAATACATTACAAAGTACAGTTACACTCATAATAACACTGTCTAATAAAAATTATTTGTAAAAAATTTCACAAAAACGTTATAAGGGCTCAAAAATATGAGATCTCGGTGTTAGAAACAAAAAGCTGCCGAAGGGCTTTATTATTGAGTTCAATACAGTACATATACGTCAAAAGATATGTGTGTGTATATATATATATATATATATATACACACACACACACATATATACAGTAAATACATTAATATATATATATAATATATTTGTATACATATTTTTCATTTGAGTATGCGATCACTTTTTTGCGCATTTTACAGAATGCAATCATTTTTGTGCATATTACAGTATGCGATCATGTTTGCCCATATTACAGTATGTGATCAAATAAGCGCATATTACAAAAAAACATGTTAAAGAACATTGGAATATGAAATTCTCATATTTTCATGTTAGGTTAGCGCTATTGCGAATATGTCCTGGTGTTTGTGTGAGGGAGTGGGTGTTTTTTTAATGTGTGTGTGTGTGTATGTATATGTGTATGTATGTATATAAATACAGATATACACATATAAACAGATATACACATATTGTATTTATACCTTGGAGCCCTTTCCACTCGAATATCTGAAAATATGAAAAATAGTTTTTATTCAATTTTAATATTTAATAATGTGTTTTGCTGCTTGTGTACTGTAAAGATTTTACATTCCAAATGTAAAGAGGTGTCTCCAGAGGTTGGTCATGGGTGTTTCAAGGAATTCCCTAGATGTGGTTGGGATTTTTCAACCACACCTCAGACCAGCAGACAGAATTCAGAAAGACTCCTGTAAAGTGTCTCATCTTGCGGTTGTCAAAACGAACCAAAGGAACAAACGGCTAGATTTAAAGTTTGTCGTTAGCTGTCAAAACCAGCGTTAGAGGCTCCTAACGCTGGTTTTGGGCTACCGCTGGTATTTAGAGTCAGTCAGGAAAGGGTCTAACGCTCACTTTGCAGCCGCAACTTTTCCATACCGCAGATCCCCCTACGCCATTTGCGTTTCCTATCTTTTCAATGGGATCTTTCTAACGCTGGTATTTAGAGTCGTGACTGAAGTGAGCGTTAGAAATCTAACGTCAAAACTCCAGCCGCAGAAAAAAGTCAGTAGTTAAGAGCTTTCTGGGCTAACGCCGGTTTATAAGGCTCTTAACTACTGTGATCTAAAGTACACTAACACCCATAAACTACCTATGTACCCCTAAACCGAGGTCCCCCCACATCGCTGCCACTCTATTAAATTTTTTTAACCTCTAATCTGCCGACCGCACACCGCCGCCACCTACGTTATCCCTATGTACCCCTAATCTGCTGCCCCTAATACCGCTGACACCTACATAATATTTATTAACCCCTAATCTGCCGCCCCCAATGTCGCCGCCACCTACCTACAATTATTAACCCCTAATCTGCCGACCGCACATCGCCGCAACCTTTGTTATCCCTATGTACCCCTAATCTGCTGCCCCTAACACCGCCGACCCCTATATTATATTTATTAACCCCTAATCTGCCGCCCCCAACGTCTCCTCCACCTACCTACAATAATTAACCCCTAATCTGCCGACCAGATCTCACCGCTACTCTAATAAATGTATTAACCCCTAAAGCTAAGTCTAACCCTAACACTAACACCCCCCTAAGTTAAATATAATTTAAATCTAACGAAATAAATTAACTCTTATTAAATAAATTATTCCTATTTAAAGCTAAATACCTGTAAAATAAACCCTAATATAGCTACAATATAAATTATAATTATATTGTAGCTATTTTAGGATTAATATTTATTTTACAGGTAACTTTGTATTTATTTTAACCAGGTACAATAGCTATTAAATAGTCAATAACTATTTAATAGCTACCTAGTTAAAATAATTACAAAATTACCTGTAAAATAAATCCTAACCTAAGTTACAATTAAACCTAACACTACACTAGCAATAAATTAATTAAATAAAATACCTTCAATTATCTACAATTAAACCTAACACTACACTATCAATAAATTAATTAAATAAAATACCTACAATTAAATACAATTAAATAAACTAACTAAAGTACAAAAAATAAATAAGAACTAAGTTACAATAAATAAAAAAATATTTACAAACATTAGAAAAATATTACAACAATTTTAAACTAATTACACCTACTCTAAGCCCCCTAATAAAATAACAAAGACCCCCAAAATAAAAAAATGCCCTACCCTATTCTAAAATTAAAATAGAAAAGCTCTTTTACCTTACCAGCCCTTAAAAGGGCTATTTGCGGGGCATGCCCCAAAGAATTCAGCTCTTTTGCCTGGAAAAAAAACCATACAATACCCCCCCCCAACATTACAACCCACCACCCACATACCCCTAATCTAACCCAAACCCCCCTTAAATAAACCTAACACTAAGCCCCTGAAGATCTTCCTACCTTATCTTCACCACACCGGGTATCAGCGATCCGTCCAGGCTCCGATGTCTTGATCCAAGCCCAAGCGGGGGGCTGAAGACATCCATCCTCCGGCTAAAGTCTTGATCCAAGTGGGCAGAAGAGGACATCCGGACCGGCAAACATCTTCATCCAAGCCGCATCTTCTATGTTCTTCCATCCGATGACGACCGGCTGATCTTCAAGACCTCCAGCGCAGATCCATTCATCTTCACCGACGACTTCCCGACGAATGACGGTTCCTTTAAGGGACGTCATCCAAGATGGCGTCCCTCGAATTCCGATTGGCTGATAGGATTCTATCAGCCAATCAGAATTAAGGTAGGAAAATTCTGATTGGCTGATGGAATCAGCCAATCAGATTCAAGTTCAATCCGATTGGCTGATCCGATCAGCCAATCAGATTGAGCTTGCATTCTATTGGCTGTTCCGATCAGAACGAAGCCTAACGCAGCCATTCTGTGAACTCTAAATACCAGCGGTATTTAAAAGGTGCGGGGAAAAAAAAGCATGCGTAGCTAACGCACCCCTTTGGCCGCAGAACTCTAAATCTAGCCGAAAGTGTTTCAGCAGCACTTGTGAGATCCATCATTTAAAAATAATAAAACTTTATTTCATAATATATAAAAACATATCACAGAGGGGTCCCACTTGATGCATTTTGCAATATTATGAAACACAGTTGAAAGGGACACTGAACCCAAATTTTTTCTTTCGTGATTCAGATAGAGCATGCAATTTTAAGCAACTTTCTAATTTACTCCAATTATCAATTTTTCTTCGTTCTCTTACTACTTTTATTTGAAAAATAAGGCATCTAAGCTAAGGAGCCAGCCAATTTTTGGTTCAGACTCTGGACAGCACTTGTTGATTGGTGGGTGAATTTATGCACAAATCTGCAAGAACAACCCAGGTTGTTCACCAAAAATGGGCCGGCATCTAAACTTACATTCTTTCTTTTCAAATAAAGATACCAAGGAATGAAGAAAATTTGATAATAGGAGTAAATTAGAAAGTTGTTTAAAATTGTATGATCTATATGAATAATGTAAAATACATTTTGGGTTTCATGTCCCATTAAAGGGACACTAAACCCAATTTTTTTCTTTTTAAGCAACTTTCTAATTTACTCCTATTATCAATTTTTCTTCATTCTCTTGCTATCTTTATTTGAAAAAGAAGGCATCTAAGCTAAGGAGCCAGCAAATTTTTGGTTCAGACACTGGACAGCACTTGTTTATTGGTGCTGTCCAATCAGCAAGGACAACCCAGGTTGTTCACCAAAAATGGGCCGGCATCTAAATTTACATTCTTGCTTTTCAAATAAAGATACCAAGGAATGAAGAAAATTTGATAATAGGAGTAAATTAGAGAGTTGTTTAAAATTGCATGCTCTATCTGAATCACAAAAGAAAATGTTTGGATTCAGTGTCCCTTTAATCATTTTTAATTGACATATCTCACTAGTGCCTCTAAAACAATTTGTACTTGCGACTTGTTCAACCTCTGCAGCGTTAAACCCTGTGGCAGCATGGGTAATGTGGTCCTCTACTACCTTCTGTATTGCAACATACTGACATCAGCGTGTCTTGTAGCTGCAGCTTATATGTGTGCCTCTCTATCTAAAAGCTGACATGATTGTGTAATTATTATTTTAATTTTATTTCTCTTTAACTGTTTTCATAGAGCATGTCATTTTAAACAACTTTCCAATTTACTTCTATTATCTAATGTGCTTTATTCTCCTGCTATCCTTTGTTAAAAAGAATACCTAGGTAGTCAAAGGAACAGCAAAGCACTGTTGGGAGCTAGATACTGATTGGTGGCAGCATGTACATGACTGTTGTCATTGGCTTACCTGAAGTGTTCAGTTAACTCCCAGTAGTGCATTGCTGCTCCTTCAACATAGTATACCAAGAGAACAAAGGAAATTTGATAGTAGGAGTAAATTGGAAAGTTGTTTAAAATTGTATGATCTACATACATACATACATGTCCTATTAAAGGGACACTAAACCCAAATTTTTTCTTTCATGATTCAGATAGAGCATGCCATTTTAAGCAACTTTCTAATTTACTCCTATTATAATTTTTCTTCGTTCTCTTGCTATCTTTATTTGAAAAAGAAGGCATCTAAGCTAAGGAGCCAGCAAATTTTTGGTTCAGACACTGGACAGCACTTGTTTAATGGTACTGTCCAATCAGCAAGGACAACCCAGGTTGTTCACCAAAAATGGGCCAGCAACTAAACTTACATTCTTGCTTTTCAAATAAAGATACCAAGAGAATGAAGAAAAATTAATAATAGGAGTAAATTAGAAAGTTGTTTAAAATTGCATGCTCTATCTGATTTACAAAATAAAAAATGTGGGTTCAGTGTCCCTTTAATTTGACCATTACTTTATTTAGAGGGTTTTTTGTTTGTTTGTTTGTTTGTTTGTTTTATTTATTTATTTTAAGAAACATTCTAAATTTTAATATTTTTTCATCCTTTGGAAAACAAGCTCAGATTAAATTCACAGATAGTATATACAAAAAATGAGCATATACATGTTTCCATTGCTAATTTTTTTTCGGTGTATGCCATCATTGCTCTAATTTTGCCAATGGCAAATGTTCAGTTTTTGCAGATACTTATATACGTAATAATAAACTCATTGGCATATAGATATTTATTTATGACCTAGAGAGGAACTGGAACTGTGATATTTTTTATACTAATGGTTATTGATGAACTTTATTCAGCTTTATATTTTTCAGAAATTTCCAATATCTAATGTAACATTAAAACATTGAGGGATGGATTACAAGTGGAGCACTAAATATCGTTTTCGTGAAAGCTATATTTGCACTCCACTGTGAGATACCAG
This sequence comes from Bombina bombina, assembly GCF_027579735.1. Taxonomy (NCBI): domain Eukaryota; kingdom Metazoa; phylum Chordata; class Amphibia; order Anura; family Bombinatoridae; genus Bombina; species Bombina bombina. The sequence goes on along the minus strand of NC_069508.1, from coordinate 109,543,730 downwards.
CACATGCTAATCTGCGCTGGTATTATAGCAATGCGAACGCGAGGTCGTGCTCACATTGCCAGGAAGCATTGCACTCATGAGAGAGCGTTTCCATAGGCTGCCTAGCCCAGTTGTTTTTTATTTTAAAAAATGGCAAAACATTTTTGATACAAACTATAATGCACTCTATTTTGAGGGCATTTGGGGCACTTTTCGAAATTTAATTTTCTGGTTAATTTTCTGAGCGCTAATGGCTACCCTGAGCTTGTGATAGCAATAACCAGCCACTTGTAATGGCTGGTTAATTATTGCTTGCCAACAAATGGGCAAATTTGCCCATTTGCGGGCATCAGCTAATTTAGCGCTCTACTTGTAATCTTGCCCTGAATGCAACGTTTGATATAAGTGCTGATATTAACCCTTTGAGTGCTAAGCACTTTCCCACCTGGGTGCTAAGATTTTGTAATGTTTTTTTATTCTTTTAATTTTTTTTTAAACTTTTTTTTTCATTTTTTTCAGACCCCCCAAGACTTACACTGTTCGAAAGGTTAGGTGATTACCTTTCCAATGGTGGGTCTGTAGCTGCTTAGATGCCTGAGATACAGGCTTCTAAGCAGCATGCCCCCTGCTCCTATACTTTACATTGTTAAGTATAAATAAAGTTGCGCAGTGACATCATCACGCTATTGCGCGTGACGTCACCACGCAAAACGGGAAGCCCCGGCGATGCCTGTCACTCTACAGGCACGATCGCCGGGGTAGGAGCCGGTGGCAGCCCCCAGATCTCACTCAAGGTGGGAGAGTGCTAGTGACGGCTCTGAGCCGTCATTAGCACCAGAGTGGGAAACTCTGTGATGGCTCAGAGCAGTCATTAGCACTCAAAGGGTTAAATGTAAAAAAAAAAAAAATGTTTTGAAACAGTATTGAATTTTTAACAGTAACAGCCTCAATACTCTATAAGAACTGAGAATACTGAGATTTTTTTTAAATGGTTACCTGGGCCCCAGCTCATCCTCGCAGCGCCAGGTGAATTCTCCGAAGCTCTGGTAGTGCAGATTGTAGTGGTAACGTACACGGTGTAGACTAGGAGAACCCAGTTCTAACAAGGTGTTATACGCTGTTTGCTGCTCCTTACCACTTGTGTACCCATTAAAGAGGTTGTAGATCTTTTCAGCTACCTCTGGTGAAGAATAAAGAAATTGGAAGTTGTCAACAGGAATATTAAATATGACATTACTTGACCCTGCCCTATATTCTAAAATAAAATGTTTACAAATTACATGTTAAATACGTGAAGGTGCAGATAATTAATATTTAAAATTTTCTATATCATTTGTATATCAATATACTATTTAAAGTGAATGTAAAGTTGAATGAATGAGTGCCCAGTTTTTAAAAATACAAATAAAAACAGGGGCACTTTCATTCATTAAACTTTATATTGCAGTGTTGTTTTTAAATACCTTTTTCCTTAGGAAACCCAGACAGGCGAATCCTCCCGCCCACAGCTCCTCTGTACTTACCTCAGCAATGACAAAACCGACTTCTTCCATTCATGGCGTGCACCCCAGAGCGTCCATCTTGTGAGGCCAAGCAATGATTGGAGGAAGCGGGTTTCGTCATTGCTGTGGTAAGTACAGAAGATCTGCGGGTGAAGGATCGCCGGTCTGGGTTTCCTAATGAAAAAGTATTTAAAAGCAACGCCTGCAATGTAAAGTTGAATGAATGAAAGTGCCCCTGTTTTTAATTGTATTTTCATTCATTCATTCAACTTTACATTCACTTTCAGAACAAACAATTCGATTTACTGTGAAAACCTATCAATGTAATTTACCTATCAATGTAATTTTTGGATATACATAAACTTAAAAATATTTTGGTCTTCTCTCTAATTGCAAGTGGTAATAATTTATACTTGTATTTCTAATGGTCCTCGAACCCTTCCAGCAAAACAGGTCAACTACATATCTCATCTTTGTGAAATTAAAAGGTGCATATCATTTATTGACAATGTTGTAGTTATATAGACAGAACGAAGAAGAGTAAATCACTTGCCAAATGCCCTACCCATTCTCTGTATGAAGACACTATCCCAGTTCTCCGGAGATGAACACATTAGTATTCACCTTTTAGATATATAAAACATAGTTTAACTAAGAAATACATTATTGTACTAGGATTGATATTCTTATCAGAGGAAGGTTACAGAATATTTGTGTTAATACACGTGTTGGAAAAGATTAATTAATATATAATTAATATATAGCAAAACTATTAACTATTATCATCAAGATTTAAGTAGTATAGTAGAGTTTAAAGGGACATGAAACACAACCATTTTCTTTCATGGTATATATATATTATTTTTTTATTGTTGAAAACAAGTAGAAGGGTCCAAATAAAAAATAATAACTTATAGCTACACCAATGTAAGAGTTTAATGTATCATACATATTTGTGTATTATTAAATAATACATATTTATGTAGATAAAAGAAAAAAGTTATACACACAAGAGAGAAAAAAAATTCAGTACAATTGTGAAGTTAAATAAACATTTTAGACTTAGTTTCTAGGTTATACTGGTAATTGAAATAAATATAGCTAGTAGTTACACAGAGACATGTGCTTTGTCTACAGCGTAACAGTTCAGAAAGAACCATATAGATTTGTGCATCAACATAAAGGTTTAAAGGGATACTACACCCAATTTTTTTCTTTCATGATTCAGATAGAGCCTGAGATTTTAAGCACCTTTCTAATTTACTCCTATTATCAATTTTTCTTTGTTCTCATGCTATCTTGATTTAAAAAAAGCAGTACTGTAAGCTTTAGAGCCGGACCATTTTTTGCTCAGCACCTGGGTAGCGCTTGCTGATTTGTGGCTAAATGTAGCAAACCAATCAGCAAGCTCTACCAAGGTGCTGAACTAAACATGGGCCGGCTCCTAACCTTTTTCAAATCAAGATAACATGAGAACAAATAAAAATTGATAATAGGAGTAAATTAGAAAGTTGCTTAAAATTGCATGCTCTATCTGAATCATTAAAGGAAAAATTGTGGGGTTAGTATCCCTTTAAGAGAGAAAAAAGGGGACCAAAGAATAAACCACTTATACGTATTAACATTTTTAAAATAGAATCTGCATTTTCTTATCATAACCAAGTATATGTCAATATTTTCAAATATCTCATTTAAAAAAAATAATAATTGGGGGGAGCATATCCCCTTACTCTCCTCTATGAAGAAGAAAAAAAAATGACTTTATTCTTCCTCTCCCTAATCCTCTCCTCCCTCCTCAATCCCCTTCTTCTCCGTATTCCCCCTGACATCAATCTATCCTAAATTAGTGGCTAATATCTAAATTGCTAAAGTCGAAAAGTAGGGGACATCTGTTTGTAACACTCGCCTAATAAACTTTGAATCCTAAAATGGAGACAGGAAATTAATTTGGATACATATTTCCACATAGATTTCCACATTAAGAAAATAATATTTCTAGCACAAAGAATCACAACAAATTAACAAATCTCACATTAAAACAAACTTGAGTACCTCCCATTAGAAATATAATATCTTTTTTTTTTTTTTTTTTTTAAAGATGCAAAACTTAATTATTTTGGACAACCTTATGCCAGAAAAAAAAAACTTATTTTAGGGCAGTACCAAATACAGTGCGATAAATTAGCTAGAGGAAAATTATATCTATAACATCCAATAGGATCTATATTCCAATTAGATACGTTGCTTGGTGTTTAATATGATCTATTAATTTGTTTTAAATTTGATTCCAAGATTATAGAGGAGTTGCAGCCCATGCTCTGTTGATAATTTGTTGATACCGAGACAACATTCAATGCCCATTTTTTGTGCCAAGTTTGGTGCTTCCTCTTTTTGAAATAAAAGATAATACTAACAGGATATAAATGAGAACCAAATTTAAATAAAGTAATATATTTTTTTTAAGCTATCCTAGTTTTTATCAGTAGCTTTGAAATTCAGAGAATTGGGAAAGCGTCTTATCTGTAGGTAACCAAAAAAATCCTGGTTGTCTATATGAAATATTTGCTTAATACAGTATTTTCAAAAGAGTCAACAGCATCTTGATTTTCATTCAAGCATTGAGTGCAGTACTCTTAAGCTTCCTTTTCCTAAATATCTTGAAATCAAATCCTTCACTAAAAAGAGGGCTGGGGAAATGTGAATTAGAGCCGAGAAATTTGCAGATTCTGTGCCAAGCTATTATTGGATTTGTGCACATTATCATTCTCTTCATATATATAAGGGGATACTATTAATTTCTAAATGAATGGCTGCGTTTGAAGGAAACTAGGTTAAAAAGATTAGATTCAATGTCCTTTAGAGAAAAATTACCCCTTTCTGTCAACCAGCCTGGGACAAGTTTTACTACACAAACCCAATTACATTTTTGTAAAGCCTGCATATTCTTTAAATTGTGATAATCTATGTAATGAAAGTTTGGCTTCATGTTTACTCCAAAGAAATTCCCTAACTGCTGAATTATATTGTTTTACATGTATGGACTTGATAAATAAAGGCAAATATTGCATAATGTACAGTAATTTGGGAAATATTGACATATATATTAGATTGATCTTCACAGATAATGAAAGAGGAAGAGGGGCCCAATTTTTAAAACGTCTAAGATTTTAATAATCGCATCTTTAGAATTCATTTTATACCACTTCTCCGGAGAAGTACTTATTTTAATACCCAGATAGCTTAAATTATATGGTACATTTACTGAAGATGATTTATTTTTATTGATCCATATTAGATCAGATGTGTGACTATTAATAGAGTATCCTGAAAATGAGGTCTGCTTCTGGTAAAACTGCGAGCCTGTTGGAGCTTTACCAGCCACTTGTTATTTAGCGTGCGTCTGTAAACAGACAAATTTTCCCCTTTACGGTCGCACATTAAGATGGCACTCCACTTATAATCTAGCTCTTATTTGGGCCATACATATTACACAGAACATATCTTGTTCTCTCTAAATTAATTTGTAGTATTATGAATCTTTCTCAAGGATCAATTTCTGAATTTAAAACCTCATAGTTAAGATTCTTATGAAGTAGGATTGCAACTGTTGTCCTCCTGGAATGACAAGGAGTGGCTATCACCTCTCCTATCCATCCACTCTTTAAATTTACTAATTATTTCTGTCCTAGGTATGTTTCCTGTAAAAATGCAATATGTGTTTTTAACAATTTTAGATGTTAAATGATCATTTTTCTTTTTATTGGGGAGGCAATACCCCCAACATTCCAGAATATTAATTTAATAGTGGCCATTTTTTATTCCTTAGAAACAAAACAAGGGGGGAAAATCCTTAAAACTATCATCCCTCTAAAGTTAAACACTGAATTAGTTTTAATGTTATGTTGCACAAAAAGATACACTTTTTTTTTTCATAAAAGCCCTTGCGTCTTCTATAATATTCAGTATTTGGCATTCTCCTTCTCTCATTACTTTAATTCTAGCTGGATACAATAAAAAAGCTTTAAAGCCTTTTTTAATTAATCATGAGCATATAGGGGTAATTTCTTTTCTACGATTTGTTGTCACTATGGATACATCTTGAAAGATTATTATTCTGCTTTCTCCTATAAATACTGATATCTTCTTTCTATAATATGTGAGAATATCTAGTTTATCTTGAAAATTAAGCAATTTAACAATAATTGGCCTGATTGTTTTAGAGCCATTCACTCTCAGCCTTTCTTGACCCAACCTCTGAGCTCTTTCCACCATAATTGCGTGCCTAGGCATTTCCAGTATATGAGGAAGTTCCTCTGTCACAAATCTAATTAAATACTTATATTCAAGTAATTCAGGAACACCATTAATTCTTAAATTGTTCCTTCTGGAACGATCTTCTAGATAGTTCAGCCTCTCCTGTTTTTCAGTGTCCTACTGAAATATGTTCATCTTGTCCTCCATATCTAATATTCATGATTTTGCCACTTCTAATCTATTAGTAAATTAACATAGTTCGGTGGATTAAGAGGAAAAATCTTGCCTTAATTGATCAAAAATGAGGCAGCATCAGGTCAGATATTTCCTTTACTAAATGTTGGACATCTAAGTCAGGTTTAGTCAAACTGTTCTCATCTGCAAAACTATCTTGAGATGTAGCATTAAAAGTTTTATTCTTTCTTTATTTTTAGGTGGTATAATTAAGATGTCGAATCTTGGGTGAAATAATACATTTCTCTATAAGGTAGAAAAGAAAAACAAACAAAAGTGATTGTGAACAGAAATAGACAGCACAGAATAGGTGCAATAATTGTATGCATGTAAGTGTACAAGTAATGTAATCTCTTTTGCTATATAAAGAATAAAGTAGCAACACTTCAAGTGTGACAGGTTCTTAAAAAATCTCAACCGTTCTGAAGCCAATAATGGTAAACATGTTTTGCCCTAATCAGTACAGTAAAATTTTGAAACACTGATATAGAGGAGAGTAAGAGGAGAAATTCAATTAAATAACCCATCTGCTGGAAAAGATTGTGAACAATGTAACCCTTAAACCTTTACCAACCTTCCTTTCCTGTTTCACCAATTGTAAAAAAAAAAAAAAAAAAAAAAAAACCCATAAATTTGACCCAAAGCACTTCCATTCAAATATTAAATCTCCAACTATAAATATGCATATATATATATATATATATATATATGTAACAATAGAAGTAGAAATAAGTTCTCCAGAGTCCCAGTTACTTAGTTTTACACAGTACAGTTCTTCCCTTTAATCTTTTGATATAATTGTATGCCATTTAAGCATCTTCAGAGGAAGACAGACTTCGGACAAAGGCTTTCTCTGGAAGGAATTAGTCAACCTGACAGTGGCCCAAGAGTTCAATAAGAATATGTTCCCAATTATTTAGGCAACTTCTTCAAACACCCAAAAGACTTTATAATACGAGGAACCTTTCTACTAGCTTTAGTGTTGGATTACCGGGTGAAGAATAGAACACGAGAGCATTACATTTTCCAAAGAAAGTTCCCAAAATGACATCCAAATTTATGATATGCAACCAAGAAATTATTAGTCCTGAGGTGCTCCACTATAATGTATAATTGCTTCCAAATAAATGACCAGTAGGTATCTTCACTGGGGAATACCAGGTTGTGTAAAGAGACAGATCTCACATTTGTCTATAGAATGGGCTCCAATACAGTTAACCAGAAGTTAAAACATTATTATAATGATCTTTCCAACTGTCAATCAAGTTATCAATAAACAGTAGACGGCTCTTACCATTATAGGACTGTGCACCCATTACTGCCAAAACTTCCAACCAACCTCTGGTACCCCGGAACCCCTAACCTGCTGTCTTGTAGATATCAAGCAACTCCCCCCAAATAGCTTACTGTGCTTCTCCTTTGTAACTAAGGAAACATATTTACCCAGAAAGGAGACAATATTCTGGCACACAACAATTTATTTAGTAGTTGAAGTTGATGCATATGTGGCCAAGAGAAAAAAAGGCCAATTAAGATGACATCCAACTTGAGACAGTTTCAGTTACTTGGTTTGGTGGGGTCTCTCAGGCAGGGTGATATGATTTCCGACAAAAGATCCAACAATGCCAGTGACGTGGTAAGGAGGAGGCCAGGACTACCCATGTGCTTCTCCAGCAAACTGCTGGCCCAAGCAAAGCAACTCAGCTTGGGCAGAAACACTGTGGTTAGTGCGGTCAGTGCTTTGCATTCTTGCTTCATGAGCCTCCTGACATACATCACATCCACTGCAGCATAATACTGGAAGTCCTTTGGATATTTCCAGTATGTTAGTATATTTTTAACTTTGAGTAAAAACATTGCTTTTATACAAAACACATTTAAAGGGACATGAAATGCAATCTTTTTCTTTCATTATTTGGATAGATCACACAATTTTAAGCAGCTTTCAACTTAATTTATTATCAACTTTGATTAATTATCTTGGTATCCTTTCTTTTAGGAGCAGCAGTGCCCTACTGGGAGATAGCTGAACAAATCAGGGGGGCTTTGATGCTCCTGAGCCTACCTAGGTGTTGCATGCACTGTGAATCATTAAAGTTTAATTTTGACTTTGTTGTCCTTTTAACCGTGAGCTGCTGATTTTCAATTTGTTTATATTGCATCTTCTTCTTTCACAATGGGCTACAAGTATACTGATCCCTTATGTATAGCAGAGGTTATATCATTAACAAAATATAATCAAATGTCACATAATTTCCTTGGGCGTTGGAAATGTATCAGGAAACAATATATATATATGTGTGTGTGTGTGTGTGTTCTCAGATAATATACTAAGTTAATGATATACACTTATCAGTTTTTGGCAAATGAGGTTTTTTTTTAGTAGATTTAGAAACCTATGTATGTAAAACAAGGCAGTATAAGACGGATTTGGGAAGTAATGAATGATGATATCTGGGCTATGGTGCAATGGATCCCAGTCTTTCTCACCCATCTACGATAAGTTACATGTTATGTTTTATTTAACCTGAAATCTGTTTTGCTATTTCATTGTAATTAAATATAAATATTTGGTTAACTGAATGCAACAAGACATGCAGTCCTTGCTGATTATAAATTGTGCAAATAGTAAACTGAATGTACTTTAAAGGGCCACACTAGTCAAACAATTATATGCTCTAATCTGTTACAGCATGTCATTTTTACAACTATTGACGTTGCTCAATTGTGTGTTTAACAACCACAAAGGGGGTAAACACACAGTAGAATGGCTGCTCAGAACCTGCGGTTGCATTGCTTGTCCCAAGCTGAATCCGCAGCTGATCCAATTATAAGAGCTAGTTGCACATCTAAGTCATACAACTAAAGCTGCTGATTGGATCAGCAATGGGTTCCGCTTGGGACTGGTACTGCACTGTGGGTTTTCGAGAGTCACTTCTACTGAGTGTTTAACAGATTTGCAGTGACTAAACACACAGTACAGCATGGTCGATAGTCATAAAATGACATGATGTAACGGATTAGAGTATGTACATTTTTTTTAATTATTATGGCTGTTTAATTACTGTTTTCAATCAGTTGACTGAATAGAATTTGCTTATGTATGTATTAATCAATCAATTGCATTTAACTATGTTTATTGTAATCAATAATAAACTGTGTAATTGCATAATCCTTTTGATCTGAAACTGTGTAATTATATAATCCCTTTGATCTGAAAGTATTTAATTATTTTGTTAAAACTCTAAGCAATACAGTTTATTGGACTTTTGTAGTTTTCCATCATTTTACATAAGTGTCTATTATTTACAATTTGGAAGATAAATTTTTATTATTCCCAGAACACTCTAAGATTAGCAGCATTTTGTTTTTACACAACAAAGCAGCCAAGATACAACATCTGGTGTCTGTAAGGATATGTTTAATTAATTTAGAATCATTTCATCTAGATTTTCAGGTGCTAAACCAACATTTTCATTATAGTTTTATGTTATGTTGTTGTAGAAATTAGCATGTAAGTTGTGCAATGGACTCTCAGTGCTCTTAAAACTGTTGGACAAAAACAAAATTATGGTAAATAGTGTATTAATATTCATATCATTTTTACAAAAAACTGCTAAGATATTCAGCATACATAGGTAGAGCAATGGGTATACGATTAGGGGAATCTGATTCCTTTTTATAAGGATATAATCAATCCAAGATTTAAAAAATGAAATTTATTCTTACCTGATAAATTTGTTTCTTTCTTGACACGGTGAGTCCACGGATCATCATAATTACTATTGGGGAATATCACTCCTGGCCTGCAGGAGGAGGCAAAGAGCACAACAGCAAAGCTGTTAAAAACCACTCCTCTTACCCACAACCCCCAGTCATTCGACAAAAGGGAAAGGAGAAAGGAAAGTAATATAAGGTGCAGAGGTGCCTGAGGTTTATGAAAAAATAAACTGCCTGAAAATACAGGGCGGGCCGTGGACTTACCGTGTCAAGAAAGAAACAACTTTATCAGGTAAGAATACATTTCATTTTCTTTCTAATGACACGGTGAGTCCACGGATCATCATAATTACTATTGGGAATCAATACCCAATCTAGAGGACACGGATGATTAGGGAGGGACAAGACAGCCTAAACGGAAGGCACCACTGCTTGAAAAATCTTTCTCCCCAAAAGAAGCCTCAGCTGAAGCAAAAGTATCAAACTTATAAAATTTAGAAAAAGCATGTAAAGATGACCAAGTGGCAACTTTGCAAATCTGTTCCACAGAAGCTCCATTTTTGAAGGCCCACGAAGAAGATACAGTCATTGTGGAATAAGCCGTGAGTCTCTTAAGAGGCTGCAGTCCAGCAGACTCGTAAACCAAACAAATAATACTCCTCAGCTAAAAAGAAAGAGAAGTAGCCATAGCTTTCAGACCCTTGCATTTCCTAGAAAACACAAGAAACAAAGAAGAAGACTGGTGAAATTCCATAGTCGCCTGCAAAAAATATTTCAACGCACGAACCACATCCAGTTTTGTGCAACAAACGCTCCTTATGAGAAGAAGGATTAGGAGTTGAACACACAGAAGAAACAACAATCTCTTGATTAATATTCCTATCCGAAACCACTTTGGAAGGAAACCTAAGGCAGTACACAGGACTACCTTATCAGAATGAAAAATAAGGTAAGGAGATTCACACTGCAGTGCTGAAAATTCCGAAACTCTTCGAACCAAAGAGATAGCAACCAAAAAACAAAAAACAAAACCTCTCAGGAAAACATCTTAATATCCAAAGACTGCATATACTCAAACAGAGCCTGCTGAAGAACTCTAAGAACCAAATTAAGACTCCAAGAAGGAGTAGCAAACTTAAACATAGGCCGGATTCTAACCAGGGCCTGACAAAAAGACTGCACATTTAGCACTTCCGCCAGAGGCTTGAGCAACAAGATAGATAAAACAGAAAGTTGACCCTTCAGGGTACCTACAGCTAAACCTTTCTCCAGACCTTCCTGGAGAAAAACCAAAACCTAGGAATCCTAACTCTACTCCAAGAGTAGCCTTTGGATTCACACCAATAAAGATCTTTATGCCATATCCTATAAAAAATGTTTTCCAATAACAGGCTTGCGAGCCCGAATCATAGTCTCAATAAACTCTGAAAACCCATGCTTAGAAAAAAAAAAAAATATCAAGCATTCAATCTCCAAGGAAGGGACCCTGAAGTAGAGGGTCCTTCCTTAACGGAAGACTCCAAGGTGGAAGATATGAAATCATCACCAGATCCGCATACCAGATTCTGTGAGGCCATGCCAGAGCAAAGAGAATCATTGACTGGCTCTTTCCTGACTGAATCAAACAATGACTCATGGAAGGAGAGCAAACGGAGGAAACACATACTCTAGAATGAAGTTCCAAGGAACTGCCAGAGCATCTATTAACACAGCCCGAGGATCTCTTGATCTCGACCCGTACCTTGTGAGCTTGGCATTCTGATGAGATGCCAAGAAAAAAACAGTTCCGGCTGCCCCCACTTGAAAACCAAGATGTCAAACACCTCCAGGTGAAGATCCCTCTCCCCCGGGTGAAATTTTTGTCTGTTCAGAAAATCCACTTCCCAATTGTCCACCCCTGAAATATGGATTGCAAACAGACAGAAATTGTGAGTATCTGCCTACTGAACAATCCTGGCTACCTCTGTCATGGCTGAGGAACTCCAAGTTCTTCCCTGATGATTAATGCAAGCCACTGACGTTATATTGTCCAACTGAAACCTGATAAACTGGGATGAAGCTAACTGAGGCCAGGCTAGAAGAGCCTAGAAGATTGCCCTCAGCTCTAAAAGCTTATGGAAAGAAGTGATACTTCCCGAGTCCATAGACCCTGAGCCCTAAAAGAACCCCAGGCAGCTCCCCATCCCAGCAGACTGGCATCCTTGGACACGATCACCCAAGAAGGTCTGCGAAAACAGATTCCCTGGGAAAAAAGATCTTAAGACAACCACCACAGAAGAGAACCTCTTGTCGCCTGATCCAGAACAATTCTAGGAGACAGTTCCACATAATCCCCATTCCATTGTCTGAGTATTCATAACTGCAATGGAGATGGAAGCAAGCAAACAGAATGATGTCCATAGCTGACACCATCAGACAAATTACCTCCATACACTGAGCCACTGACGGCCGAGGAGAGGACTGAAGGGCCAGACAAGAATTGAAGATCTTTGTTCTTCTGACCTCTGTCAAAAAAATCTTCATCTATAAAGAATCTTCCTAAAATCACCTACAACCGTGGGATATCGACCAGATAAGGCGCCACTGCAACACCCCACAACCTGAAACTAGAACAGGAACTATCACCCCCAGATTGGAAAGATCCTGGACACAACACAAGAATGCCTCTCTATTTAACTGGTCTATAGAAAATCTTGAGAAGTGAAACCTGCCCCTGGGAGGAAAACTTTTGAACTCCAACTTGTATCCGTGGGACCCACGTGCAATGCCCAGAGAGTGAAACAAGAGAGTCAGAAACAGGCTTCTTAGATTGCTTCCCCTTGTTGCAAGACTGAATGGACTTCCAGGAGGACCTGGACTGAATCTGCTTGGAAGAGGAGGGGAAAGGCGTACCTGAAAAGTTTCGAAAGGACCGAAAATTACTCTGACGCCCTTTCAGCTTATTTTTCTTATCCTGCGGGAGAAAAAGACCCTTTCCTCCCGCAAAATCTGATTTTTTTTTTTTAACCAAACCAGGACCAAACAAGGTCTTACCCTTGTAAGGAATAAACAAAAGCTTATACTTAGATGACACATCTGCAGACCAGGACTTTAACCACAAGGCTCTGCGTGCCAAAACAGCAAAACCAGAAAACTATGCTCCCAACTTAATAACTTGAAAGGATGCATCCACAATCAAGGAAATAGCCAACTTCAAGGCCCTAATCCTATCCTGAAACTCTACAAGAGGAGTATCAGACTGAATAGAATCAGACAACACATGAACCAGAAAGTTGCCTCACTAGTACACACCGCAGGCTGCTACATCCTTTTGAGTAACGCCTCCAACCTCTTATCCATAGGATTCCTAAAAGAACAACTGTCCTCTATGGGAATAGAGGTCCTCTTGGCCAAAGTGGAAACTGCTCCTTACACCTTGAAAACCATCTGCCAAGATTCCTTAACAGAATCAGCTATTGAAAACATCCTCTTGAAAAATGGAGAATGGGAAAAAGGAATACCAGGTCTCTCCCACACCCATGTAATAATCTCTGAAGCATGGCCAGGAACAGGAAACACCTTCACTGTGGAAGGTTCAAATACTAATTCAGCTTATTAGACTTCTTAGGAGTGACAATAACAATACATTTCCTCAGATGCAACCAAAGAATCATCCTCCTCAGACCTCTGAGAGGAAACCCTTGGAACAGACGCAACTGAATCAGAAACGACTTAAATTTCCTTTTGCGCTGCCCCTGTAATACAGGAAAAACAGAAAGCGCCTCCATTACCGCAGAAGATATCTGGGTAGCAATATCTTGTAATGAAACCCCAACCGGAGTATGAGATGAAGCGCAGGGCACTGCATGTGCGGACAACAAAGTATGGGACACTGGAGGAGAAAGCAGCAGTATCTCTGGAACAGGATACAGCTAATGGTGGCTCAGACTCAAAAAATCTATCCCTGTCATGTAAAGTTCTATCAATACAAGAGAGAGAAAAAAAGAACTGGTGGTTCCACATTGGAATCAAAACACAGGCCACATGAAACATTTTTACTTTACTGTCACTTTAAATAATAAAAAACAATATTAATTCCCAACAGCAGCAACAAATTACTGCCCTTCTCTAAAAACCACAGCAGTAAAACTCATCACAAAAATGTTACTGCTCCTTTAAATAATAAACGCACAAACAGCAGCAGCATTCAAAACAAAACTGCAAAAGGTCTTAAAATAAACTTAGGCAACCCCTCACCTCAACACTCATTGTGGAGGCGCATACCTGATCTGCTCACCGGAAAACAATCTCAACAGGGCTCCCAGACCTCATACCAACAAACTCAGTAGTGCAAATCCGATCCGGAACCCAAATGAAAAAGAACCGGAGAGGTGCACAAACTACTTGGTGCCACAGCAGAAACCCGCCCTAGTCATGGGCGTCTCAGATACAACAAACCCGGCTGCCATTACAACAAGCGGCATAACTGCCCGCAGCCATACAAGTTATCCACAGCAACAGTACATAGTGAAAAACACACGCTGCCTGAAACACACGCTTCCATACAAGATATTAACAGCAGCAGTACTCAGTGAAACACACACGCTGCCTGTAATACACGTTGCCAAACAACATATTAACAGCAACAATATTCAGGAAAACACACATGCTGCCATACAACTGAATAACAGCAGAAGTACTCAAAGAAACACACATGATGCCTTTAATACAACTAATTAACAGCAGCAGTACTATTAACTCAATACAAGAGAGCAATAGAAAAATAAAAAAAACTGAGCCACAGTCTCCAAGGTCCCCAGTGTCCTGCAACCATAAACTGCCAAATACCCCATATTAATAAAAATAGGAAGATCCTTAAAAGAAAAAGTGCCTAATTCCAGAAACCCCAGAAATTAAAATAAGGCATTTGCCATCTGAAATACCATATGCCCGACAGCAGGGCAGCATACCCGGTTTGAGAGACCCTCACCCTCTCAGGGACCTGTGGAAAAAAAGGAAGTCTGATTAAACTTAAACAGGCTTCCAAAGAAAGGGCAGCAACAACAAATTGGAAGGCGCAGTGAGGATTATACCCCACAAGTTCCCAGATGCTTAACCACTGCCCTACTGAAGAGACTGACATGGACTAGGGCTAAACCCCCAAAAAGACAGAGCAAACCTGTCCTGCTACAAAATAACAAACTTCTGATAGAAGAAACATCTCTCAGACACCTAAACTTTACCACCTCCATGCACTACAAGCAAAGAGATTGACTGGGGGTTGTGGGTAAGGGGAGTGGTATTTAACAGCTTTGGCTGTGGTGCTCTTTGTCTCCTCCTGCAGGCTAGTAGTGATATTCCACAATAGTAATTATGATGATCCATGGACTCACCGTGTCATTAGAAGGAAATATACTTCCTTAAACTTATGTGAGTTAATCAGGTTCCATCAGTTTTATAATTCTTTAAAAAGAAATCCTTAAAGACACATTTATCTCAAAATGTAAGTAATTACATTTAAGGAATATGCATTATACATTTATAATTTACTTATTTTCTTTTGCTGTAAAACATCTGTGAACTTTGTGCTTGCTCCATACTCTCTCTCGAGACTAATACTCTGATTATGTAACTTTAGTACGTTTTTTCATTTGCGTTCTTTACAGAAGCACTTTTAGATGAACCAAAGAAAACATATTTTGATGCCCAAATGATTACAATTTATGTGGCTATTTTTCAAGAACCCTCAACTGCATTATTACAAATTACCAAAAAATACTTTCAACACCAATTTTAATATCACTGTTGGATTCATGGGAATGCGGAGGAGGCTAAGACCATACATCCTCTTGAAATTTGTTTTGTATAGCCAAATGTAGGCACCTACTTTTTTCACTGTTTTGATGCCAATGAACCATCATATTTAAAATGATGAGCAACTAATTTCTGCATTAAGCAACTCTCTACTTCTTTAAGTTGACACTGAGTTCATTGTGCTGGGTTATATAATTATTATTTTTTTGCCCCACTCCTGGACAACTTCTGTGGACACCCATGGTTGGATGGTTTATGTATTTCATTAGACATGTGCACACTGCACAGTTTAAAAATGAGTTCTTCCAAATGATTTGTTTTAGCTAAATTTTGCTCAGACAAATATTGGATTTGTTACCATTATTTCCAATGGGAATAGCTAATACAGACAATTAAATATTAAAAAAAAATGTATTCAAATAATTAAAATAACCTATTTTTCAATGTTAAAAGAACGTACAACTCCTGTATGAATAGAATCCAGCATTTAGTGCCTGACCAGCTGACCCTAACATCAGTCATTAGTAATATTAAGGTAGGATTGGACAGGGGCTATGGACAAATGAATGGTAAGACCACCTGTACATTATTACAAACAAATGAGCTTATTAACCAAACAATATAACTTCCCCCCCATTCCTGCACCATCTTTTTTTAACACCATGGTTGAATAAACAAATTGATTTTGTCAAGCAAACAAAAGTCTGAATGCACCTCTCTATATTTCATTATTCTTTCCCTTCTGAAATTCTATTCTGGAAATGTTTTCAATAAATATTTTGGCAATTTTTACTACATTTTTGGCCTTTAATTTTGTGCACGCTTGGTTCAAGTTTAAAAAAATATCATCACTTCCCTGTTTTACTAAAATTTTATATATTGATTGCAACACTTTTAAACTGTGGAATATTACAAAATTTTAAAAATATATTCATAAACATGTTTGTTCATGGCTCATCCAGTGTTTCGTTATAAAAATGTTAATGAACGTAAAAACTAAATATTTTAGGAAAGGGTTACTTGTAGACATACTATGAAGCTTAGCTTGTTAGGATAGTAAAAAAAATGGCAACAAAAGACATAAGGCAGTGCACATTGTGAATACAAATTAGTAGTTCTATGGGGTTTGTGCTGAATGTATAGGAACCTCTTAAGCAGAAATATATTTGTGAGCTCACTGTAACGTCAACCAAGTTCTGACCTCTGCCATTCCACAAGGAACTGATACCCCTGAACACTTTGTGTCTTGTGATAATGGATTGACAATTCAGCAGACTTCTTTCTCATGCAAAAGCATATATGTACAGATATACCTTCATAGAGGAGAAAAAAAAAAGATCTCTTATGGAAGTCTGAACATACAACTAGAAGTGATTCCAAATTGAACAAATACCCCTCTTCCAAGTACCTTTTTTCATTCATTTGAGGTCACTACAGTGAGTATATTTCTCTAAGGGTGAGCATAAGATATCCAATTTATTGCACTGAAACAGAATATTTACTTAAGAGATTCTGATGTGGACTTATATAAACATATACATACTTGTTTTGTCTTTATATGGCCAAGATTGTTTGTCATATATTGATCTTATTATATTAAATTGTTTTACAATTGTTGTAGCATTTATGTTACCCTTTGCATAATTTTCTTCTGTGTTATTGTCCATTAATACTATTTAATACTAGCTGCAATTTACTGTATAATCAGACTCATGAATGTAGGGTTTTACCTTGGGATTTAACATCATCCACCTCTGGACATGGAGTTCTTACTGTCACATGGCTTGACTCTGAACGTCTCCCGGTATTATCCACTCCCCATAGAGTAAATCTGAGTTTAAAAAAAAACAAAAAAAAACCACAACAAATAGAGGGGTTCAAAATGCAGATAAATATCTTGGTTAGTTGATCAAACAAAAGATAGATTAGATAGATTATAGGTAGATATACACATACAGTTTGCATACAATACATTCAATTAAATAAACTCTTACTAGTTATTTTCCTTTTTATCTAAAACTTATTCTGCATATTTCTTGGTGTCATTTTTGTGTGTGTGTGTATATATATAATTGCAACCAGGTTGATGACTTTAATAGTTTTGCAAATAGCTACTTCTCATTATATATTTTTCTTTCTATCTATCTATCTATCTATCTATCTATCTATCTATCTATCTATCATCATCTATCTCAGTGATTTTTAACCTTTTTTTTGCCGTGGCACACTTTTTTACATTAAAAAATCCTGTGGCACACCACCATCCCAAAATTTTAAAAAAATCACACATTGTAGCCTAATACAGCATATATATATACACATACACACAAACACACACATACTGTATGTATTGTGCTGTTATGCCATGCCTCCTACAAACTACCCCTGCACTGGGAGTAAAAAACAAGCAAAGTTTAAAAAATATGTCACACTGTTGTCAGTCTGCCGTGGCACACCTGAGGATCTCTCACGGCACACTAGTGTGCCACGGCACACTGGTTGAAAAACACTGATCTATCTATATTATAACCATAATTGTTGTCAGGAAATGTCATGAAAGGGATATTGTAATAAAATTGTTCATCCAGATTAGAGCAGCATACAATAAATATTTAATTTATGCCTTAGAAAGATACATTTAAATTATAACTTACATAACAGTGGGCACTAAGCAATGTAAGCTGCTTAAAAGTTGTTGCGGGGTAGGTTCACATATGCAAGCCTGCTTCCCACAATGTAAAAGAAGCAACATTCATCAGAATCTTACAATCTCTGCCACTTCTGTTTGTCTGAGAGCAATCATACCAAACACTTTTGCTCAGATTGATTGACAGGCCCTTCTCTCTTGCAATTGCAATGATACATACGGGGAGTGGACGAACAGGGTTTGCTACCCGTATGCTGCAAATGTGTGCAAGCAAATTCTCATGTTGATATTATTGATTCTAATTTTAATTGGTTGATAGACACATCTTTCATTATGCCTGAATGATGCTCTTCCATGTGGATATGTACAATGTCTCTTTAACGCTATATATAAAATATACCTCATTATTTTAAAACAAAAGAGACCATATTAAGTTTTAGAGATTTTCTACATTATATTTTTAATTTGATTCATTCTTCTACTTCTTTCTTTCTCTCATAATAAAGTTTAGAAGTTATAAAGGGTTCTAATCAAAGGTTCTAATACTCACGTGTAGGTGGTATCAGGGTCTAGGCAGCGGATTATGAGGGATATAGTTGAAGAATGCTTGTCAGGTACCTGGGCTGGCATTGCACATGGAGACTTTGCACCTGAAATTATGTCTTCCACAAAACTCAGCACTGTTTCTGAGCAAACAATATAAAGGTGTAAATAGGTAAAAAAAAAAAAATAGAAATGCCAAAAAAAGAGTGTACAATTGTATTGAGAGGTTTACAGGGTGTGTTCTAATGCATTTTATCTGACTTTTCATAAATGAATACCATACTTTAACCAGGCTGGTATGTTTTAATACATTGATGCTAAATAGATTTTAAACTGAAAATGTAATTCCCCTGATTTTTTTTAAATTATGCAAAGTAAAAGATACTTTGTAATTAAATTATTTATTTTGCATTATTTAAGCAGTCCCAATAAGTGTACTCCCTTTTACTTTTCAAATCTATTGGGGTGCTTATCAAGCCATAATAGACAGCTCACGATGAAAGAAAATTACTCTCAGGTTTTTATAACAAATACTGTAGTAAAATTTCACCTTTATTGATCTTCAATTAAAATCCATTGTCTCCAAATGTTTCTGTGCCCATTGTGACACATTTTCAAAGGTACTGGACAAAACTGGAACAGTGGTGTGAAATGTACAGAAACGTTTGGAGATAATGGATTTTAATTAAAGATCAATAAAGATTAATTTTTACTATTTGTTTTAAAAACAGGGAGTGCTTTTCTTGCATTTGCACTGATACTGGTATTGTTATGCCTATTCGTCCATTTTAATCCAAAGTGCCTGTGGTTTGATCTATTTGTGGTGGCTGAACCTGGAGTTCCCAGCAAGCTGCAATATATTTTTTAACATCAAGTGATCCAGATGAATTTATATTTACTGATTGTTTTGTACACCATTGTTTTTATATTGTCTGTGCTAATTTTTGCCACATTCCAATCCATCAGAGATTCAGTGACAAAATATTGTATAATGGGTGATTTTTAGCTTTTTTTTTAAAACAGTTCCAATCCATTAGAAAAGCTATATAGTAAAAAATAATACAGCACATGGTATTTATAGTTAGAAAATAACAAATAAATTACAATGGTTTGTTTAGGTATGATCAGTGTTATAATACTTATGTAGGAGGATAGTGGAGGCATTGAACTGCACAGGCAATACAAAAATTAGCCCATACAGTGAATATGCATCATAAGCTTCTATAATGTTTACCTGCTTCCACTTTAGAATGATCCACCCTATCTGTGACCTTCTCCTGGCTGATGAGATAATCTACAATACGTGCGCCAATTGAAGACTCTGTGTGTTGCCAGTCCAGTACCATAAGAGAACTGCTGGGCTCCTGCAGCGTAGACAGACGCAGCCTAAAAATGTATGGGAGAGGAGAGAGAGTTATGACTGGCACTTGACAGCATGACTGATGAAGAAGATCTGTACATCAAGAATGGGAGTGAGTCATGCTGATAAAAAGGCAAATATATGTTTGTAACGCCTTGACCTTAGGGCATTCGTCTTCCAATCTGAGAATATAAAGAGTAGGAATTTACCATTGATAGGAAACTACAATTCTGAATACTCATTTAACAAGCACAAATACATGATAACAAGCCCACACTGACAGGCAACAGCACAGCGCAAACTGTAAATCATGGAGATGTGATCATTTCCATGTAAAACAACAAACCTCATTAGTTATTTTACATAAGTTACTAAAATTATTATTTATTGCAATTTTTCCTACCAGGTGCAAAATTGAAAGTGAAAAATGCTATTATGTAAATAGCTATAAAGCAATGTCATAATTTACACCTTCAATTACACCATTACACCTGTGCACTGGGTGTATATATATATATGTGTGTGTGTGTGTGTGGGTGTGTGAGAGGGGGGGGGGTTGTGTGTATAAAGTGTTTTTTTACAGTTATATGTTAAAAAAATATTCAAATCCGTTGGGTTCATTTTTCACAAATTTCTTTTACTACTGCTGACCAAAATGAAGGCAAAAGAAAGAAACAAAAAATAAATAAATTTTGCCTCAAAAGGAAAAAAATCGATTTCACCTTGGATCAACAAGATACTATACTTTTAATGCCAACTCTTAAATCCTTGTATATGCTGCTTTCTTCAAAATATCTAGCCCTTTTTTTAAACGCTCATACTTAATTTGCTAAAACAATCTTATCAGGCATAGAATTCCATTCTGATTATTCTTACTGTAAAGAACCCCTTATGCTGTTGTATGGGAAAGTTATGTTCCTCAAGTTTCAATGGATGACCTCTTGTCTATTGTAAACATGTCATCTGATTATTGCTTACTTTGGTCCTGTATATATTGGTATAATGTAATGAAATCCCCTAAGAGATGCTTTATTCCAGTGAAAATAATTGCAACCTTTGAAACTTTTTTTAATAATGCAAATCTTCCATTCTCCGTATAAAATTTGTCATCCTTCTCTGCACTTTTTCCAGTTCTATAATGTCCATCTTAAAAACGTGTGCCTTAAATTTCATTGCACATTCAAGATGGGGTCTTATCATCGATATAAAAACAGGCACAATAATATATTTTTTGCATGAATTGAATTTTTCATGACAATTCCATACTGGTTTTTACAACTGCTGATTGACAACATTACATCTTGTTGCTAAGTCTATTATCTACAATATCTCCCAAATAGTTCTCATGATGACATCTCTAACTCTACCCTATTTAGATTATAAATTACTTGTATATCTATGCTGTCAAGATGCATAACTTTGCATTCATTTAGATTAAACCTCATCTGCTACTTGCCTACCCAGTTTACCAGAAAATAATAAACAAATTAACAAAATAGTCCATTTAACACTCCTCCAAATAATATGTCCTCTTCTGCTTCTCTTTTATTCTCCCACCACTCCTTTTTAATAATGTATTTCTCAATTTCTGTTATATTCATACTTGTTTTATGTTTCTCACACAATTTTCTATTTTTCACATGTATTGTTTCTAAAGTCAATCGGCTAGGTTACGAGTTTTGCGTTATGAGGGGTGCGGTACTAGCTTGCACCTTATTCTCACCGCTCACTTACCTACAGTGCTGGTATTACAGGTTTTCAGAAACCCGGCGTTAAAAGGCAAGAAGTGAGCGTAGAGCAAAATTGTGCTCCATACCGCACTACAATACGAGTGCTGCTTAAGTCAGCAGTGAGTTGGTTGTACGTGCTTGTGCACGATTTCCTTATAGACATCAATGGGGAGAGCCGGCTGAGAAAAAGTCTAACACCTGCAATAAAGCAGCGTAAAGCTCAGTAACGCAGCCCCATTGATTCCTATGGGGAAACACATTTAATGTTTACACCTAACACCCTAACATGAACCCAAAGTCTAAACACCCTTAATCTTACACTTATTAATCCCTAATCTGCCACCCCCAACATCGCCGACACCTACATTATTCTTATTAACCCCTAATCTGCCGCTCCGGACATCGCCGCCACTATAATAAACATATTAACCCCTAAACCGCCACACTCCCGCATCACAAACACTACAAAACCCCTAATCTGCCGCCCCCAATGTCGCCACCACTATACTATATTAACCCCTAAATCTAAGTCTAACCCTAACACCCCCTAACTTAAATATAATTAAATTAAATCTGAATCAAACCTACTATTAATAACTAATTAATTCCTATTTAAAACTAAATACTTACCTGTAAAATAAACCCTAAGCTAGCTACAATATAACTAATAGTTACATTGTATCTAGCTAAGGGTTTATTTTTATTTTACAGGCAAGTTTGTATTTATTTTAACTAGGTAGAATAGTTACTAAATAGTTATTAACTATTTAATAACTACCTAGCTAAAATAAATACAAATTGACATGTAAAATAAAACCTAACCTGTCTTACACTAACACCTAACCTAACCCTACAATTAAATAAATTCCCTAAATTAAATACAATTAGCTAAATTCAATAGAATTAGCTAGATTACAACCCCCCCACTAAATTACAGAAAATAAAAAACAAATTACAAGAACTTTAAACTAATTACACCTAATCTAATAGACCTATCAAAATAAAAAAAGCCCACCCAAAATAAAAAAAAAATCCTAGCCTAAAATAAACTACCAATAGCCCTTAAAAGGGCCTTTTGTGGGGCATTGCCCCAAAGAAATCAGCTCTTTTACCTGTCAAAAAAAATACACCCCTCCAACAGTAAAACCCACCACCCACACAACTAACCACCCCAAAAAAAACCTAACTAAAAAAACATAAGCTCCCCATTGCGCTGAAAAGGACATTTGGATGGGAATTGCCCTTAAAAGGGCATTTAGCTCTATTGCAGCCCAAACCCCTAATCTAAAAATAAAACCCGCCCAATACATCCTTAAAAAATCCTAACACCAACCCCCGAAGATTTGAAGAGCAGACATCTATCCTCAACAAAGCTGGGAGAAGTCTTCATCCAAGCGGCAAGATGTCCTCAACAAAGCCGGCAGAAGTGGTCCTCCAGACAGGCAGAAGTTTTCACCCAGACGGCATCTTCTATCTTCATCCTTCCGACGCAGAGCGGCTCCATCTTCAAGACATCCAGCGCGGAGCATCCTCTTCAATTGACGGCTTCTTCTACAATGAAGGTTCCTTTAAATGACGTCATCCAAGATGGCGTCCCTTAGATTCCAATTGGCTAATAGAATTCTATCAGCCAATCGGAATTAAGGTTGAAAAAATCCTATTGGCTGATGCAATCAGCCAATAGGATTGAACTTCAATCCTTTTGGCTGATCCAATCAGCCAATAGGATTGAGAGCTCGCATTCTATTGACTCCAATCAGCCAATAGAATGCAAGCTCAATCCTATTGGCTGATTGCATCAGCCAAGAGGATTTTTTCAACCTTAATTCCGATTGGCTGATAGAATACTATCAGCCAATCGGAATCTATGGGATGCCATCTTGGATGACGTCATTTAAAGGAACCTTCATTGTAGAAGAAGCCGTCGATTGAAGAGGATGCTCCGCTCCGGATGTCTTAAAGATGGAGCCGCTCCGCGTCAGAAGGATGAAGATAGAAGATGCCGTCTGGGTGAAGACTTCTGCCCGTCTAAAGTATCACTTCTGCCGGCTTCGTTGAGGACATCTTGCCGCTTGGATGAAGACTTCTCCCGGCTTTGTTGAGGATGGATGTCGGCTCTTCAAAACTGTAATTGGATCTTTGGAGGTTAGTGTTAGGATTTTTTAAGGGTGTATTGGGTGGGTTTTATTTTTAGATTAGGGTTTTGGGCTGCAATAGAGCTAAATTCCCTTTTATGGGCAATGCCCATCCAAATTCCCTTTTCAGGGAGATGGGGAGCTTAGGTTTTTTTAGTTAGGTTTTTTTTGGGGTGGTTGGTTGTGTGGGTGGTGGGTTTTACTGTTGGAGGGGTGTATTTTTTTGACAGGTAAAAGAACTGATTTCTTTGGGGCAATACCCCGCAAAAGGCCCTTTTAAGGGATATTGGTAGTTTAGTTTAGGCTAGGTTTTTTTTTTATTTTGGGTGGGCTTTTTTTATTTTGATAGGGCTATTACATTAGGTGTAAATAGTTTAAAGATCTTGTAATTTGTTTTTTATTTTCTGTAATTTAGTGTTTGTTTGTTTTTTAATTTAGCTAATTATATTGAATTTAGTTAATTGTTTTTAATTTAGGGAATTTATTTAATTGTAGGGTTAGGTGTTAGTGTAAGACAGGTTAGGTTTTATTTTACAGGTCAATTTGTATTTATTTTAGCTAGGTAGTTATTAAATAGTTAATAACTATTTAGTAACTATTCTACCTAGTTAAAATAAATACAAACTTTATAAAATAAAACCTAAGCTAGCTACAATGTAACTATTAGTTATATTGAAGCTATCTTAGGGTTTATTTTACATGTAAGTATTTAGTTTTAAATAGGAATTATATGATAGTAATTCATATTTATTTTAATTACATTTAAGTTAGGGAGTGTTAGGGTTAGGGATAGACTTAGATTTAGGGGTTAATAAATTTAGTATAGTGGCGGCGACATTGGGGGCAGCAGATTAGGGGTTAATAAATGTAGGTAGGTGGCGGCGATGTTAGGGGCGGCAGATTAGAGGTTAATATTTAACTAGTGTTTGCGAGGCGGGAGTGCGGCGGTTTAGGGGTTAATATGTTTATTTTAGTGGCGGTGATGTCGGGAGCAGCAGATTAAGGGTTAATCATTTTCTTTTAGTGTTTGCGATGTGGGAGGGCCTCGGTTTAGGGGTTAATAGGTAGTTTATGGGTGTTAGTGTACTTTAGCACTTTAGTTATGATTTTTATGCTACAGCTTTGTAGTGTAAAACTCATAACTACTGACTTTAGAATGCGGTACGAATCTTGACGGGATAGGGTGTACTGCTCACTTTTTGGCCTCCCAGGACAAGCTTGTAATACCGGCGCTATGGAAGTCCCATTGAAAAAAGACTATACGCAATTTGCGTAAGTTGATTTGTGGTAAGGTCAAAAAAGTGTGCGGTGCCCCTAAATCTGCAAGACTCGTAATAGCAGCGGTAGTAAAAAAGCAGCGTTATGAGGCTTAACCCTACTTTTTTACTCATAGCGCAAGACTCGTAATCTAGCCGAATGTTCTCTATCAAAATGTCCTTTTTTCTTTCAGTAGCTCACTCATTGGCCCAGATTAAAAATGAAACCTGTTACCCAAAACTAATAGTTTGCTGAAAAACCTTGCAACAAAATCCCATATCCCAACATGAAAATTGAGGAATTCATTAAGATTTGTTCCCATCCCTTATCACAGCTCCAACCAATCTAGCTGTATCTATCTTGCAGTCACTCGCTTCTCGCTGCATGGAATGAGTTCAACCAATCTAGCTGTATCTAGCTTGCAGCAGTCACTCACTTCTCGCTGCATAGAATGAGTTCAACCAATCTAGCTGTCTCTAGCTTGCAGTCACTCGCTTCTCACTGCATAGAATGAGTTTAACCAATCTAGCTGTATCTAGCTTGCAGTCACTCGCTTCTCACTGCATAGAATGAGTTCAACCAATCTAGCTGTATCTAGCTTGCAGCCACTCGCTTCTCGCTGCATAGAATGAGTTCAACCAATCTAGCTGTATCTAGCTTGCACTCACTCGCTTCTCGCTGCATAGAATGAGTTCAACCAATCTAGCTGTATCTAGCTTGCAGTCACTCGCTTCTCGCTGCATAGAATGAGTTCAACCAATCTAGCTGTATCTAGCTTGCAGTCACTCGCTTCTCGCTGCATAGAATGAGTTCAACCAATCTAGCTGTATCTAGCTTGCACTCACTCGCTTCTCACTGCATAGAATGAGTTCAACCAATCTAGCTGTATCTAGCTTGCAGTCACTCGCTTCTCACTGCATAGAATGAGTTCAACCAATCTAGCTGTATCTATCTTGTAGCCACTCGCTTCTTGCTGCATAGAATGAGTTCAACCAATCTAGCTGTATCTAGCTTGCACTCACTCGCTTCTCACTGCATAGAATGAGTTCAACTAATCTAGCTGTATCCAGCTTGCAGTCACTCACTTCTCGCTGCATAGAATGAGTTCAACCAATCTAGCTGTATCTAGCTTGCACTCACTCGCTTCTCACTGCATAGAATGAGTTCAACCAATCTAGCTGTATCTAGCTTGCAGTCACTCGCTTCTCGCTGCATAGAATGAGTTCAACCAATCTAGCTGTATCTAGCTTGCAGCCACTCGCTTCTCACTGCATAGAATGAGTTCAACCAATCTAGCTGTATCTAGCTTGCAGTCACTCGCTTCTCACTGCATAGAATGAGTTCAACCAATCTAGCTGTATCTATCTTGCAGCCACTCGCTTCTCGCTGCATAGAATGAGTTCAACCAATCTAGCTGTATCTAGCTTGCACTCACTCGCTTCTCACTGCATAGAATGAGTTCAACTAATCTAGCTGTATCCAGCTTGCAGTCACTCGCTTCTCGCTGCATAGAATGAGTTCAACCAATCTAGCTGTATCTAGCTTGCACTCACTCGCTTCTCACTGCATAGAATGAGTTCAACTAATCTAGCTGTATCCAGCTTGCAGTCACTCGCTTCTCACTGCATAGAATGAGTTCAACCAATCTAGCTGTATCTAGCTTGCAGTCACTCACTTCTCGCTGCATAGAATGAGTTCAACCAATCTAGCTGTCTCTAGCTTGCAGTCACTCGCTTCTCACTGCATAGAATGAGTTTAACCAATCTAGCTGTATCTAGCTTGCAGTCACTCGCTTCTCACTGCATAGAATGAGTTCAACCAATCTAGCTGTATCTAGCTTGCAGTCACTCGCTTCTCGCTGCATAGAATGAGTTCAACTAATCTAGCTGTATCTAGCTTGCACTCACTCGCTTCTCACTGCATAGAATGAGTTCAACCAATCTAGCTGTATCTAGCTTGCAGTCACTCGCTTCTCACTGCATAGAATGAGTTCAACCAATCTAGCTGTATCTATCTTGCAGCCACTCGCTTCTCGCTGCATAGAATGAGTTCAACCAATCTAGCTGTATCTAGCTTGCATTCACTCGCTTCTCACTGCATAGAATGAGTTCAACTAATCTAGCTGTATCCAGCTTGCAGTCACTCGCTTCTCACTGCATAGAATGAGTTCAACCAATCTAGCTGTATCTATCTTGCAGCCACTCGCTTCTCACTGCATAGAATGAGTTCAACCAATCTAGCTGTATCTAGCTTGCAGTCACTCGCTTCTCGCTGCATAGAATGAGTTCAACCAATCTAGCTGTATCTAGCTTGCACTCACTCGCTTCTCACTGCATAGAATGAGTTCAACTTATCTAGCTGTATCCAGCTTGCAGTCACTCGCTTCTCGCTGCATAGAATGAGTTCCACTGTGAAAGATAAAGGCATCACAAAAACACATTAAAAATATTACTAATCAAACTAATTAAAATGGGGAAAAACTGCACCAAAGAAATATTAAAAACAGTTAAAGGGACATTAAACACATTTTTTTTTCTTTCATTATTCAGATAGAGAATACCATTTTTCACACCTTTCTAAATGACTTCCGTTATCTAATTTTCTCCATTCTCTTGATATTCCTTCCTGAAAAGCATATCTAGATAGGCTCAGTAGCTTCTGATTGGTGTTTGCACATATTTGCCTAATGTGATTGGCTTACCCATGTGCATTGCTATTTCTTTAACAAAGCATATCTAAAGAATGAAGCAAATTAGATAATAGAAGTAAATTGGGGTTTATGTCCCTTTAAATAAAAATGAAAAACAAGACAAACTTGTCAGGTTTTAAATAGTGAGATACTTCATAGGGGCAATAAATTCATTATAATTCTGCATGCTTGAGCGAGGTTCAGTTGAAAAACCACAATCACTGTTCTAGAATGTGCCAGAATGCCCACAACCAGCCCCTACTGCAAGGTTCTATCCAGTGAGACTACTATATCCTAATAAAACAGGCAAACATTTTTAAGTATATGTTAAAGGGACATGAAACTCAATTTTTTTTTCATGATTCAGATAGAACAAACAATTATAAATAATTTTCAAATGTATTTCTGCTATTGGCTTCATTCTATTGATATCTTTAGTTAAAGATGCCACAATGCACTATTGGGAGCTAGCTGAACACATTGGGTGAGTCAATGACAAGAGGCAAATATGTGCAGCCACCAATCAGCAGCTTGCTCCCAGTAATGCATTGCTGCTCCTGAGCCTATCTAGATATGATTTTCAACAAAGGATACCAAGAGAAGAAAGCAAATTAAATAATAGAGGTTAATCTAGAACGTTGCTTAAAATTATATGACAATCTGAATCAAAATTGTTGGCTTCATATCTTAATGGCAGGAATGGCCACTAGCAAAGTAGTTTATCACAATCAATTAGAAACATTTTTCAAATGATTTATTTACAAAAATCCCCATATACTTTAATAGGGATTTTCTATAGAAAATGATTAGATATGTTTTTCTAAAGGAGTGTGATTGACCCCAACATTTTGGAAAAAAGAGCTGAAGTGAGAATCTATAAATTGTGAGCATGATTTCACCAGTCTAATTAGTGTGTATGAATCTAACCTCTTTGTTGTCTTTGTAGGTTCTTCACCATCTGAACACTGTTTGAAGGGATATCAAGTGTAGAAAGGAATGCTCTTATATGTTAGAACATTTTATTTGTATACTTTTGCTTGTGTACAACTGTGATTTACTCTTGAAAAGGGATTAAACACATAGTTAAAGTCAGATACACAGCAGCAATGCACCACTGGGAGCTAGCTGAGCCTATCTGGTGAGCCAATGACAAGTAATAAATGTGTGTAGCCACAAATCACCAGCTAGTTCCTGTAGGATGTGCACATATATTTTTTTTTCAATAAAGGATACCAAGAGAACAAAGTAAATTGGAGAATTGAAGTGCATTTAAAAGTGCTCTATCTGAATTGAATACAAATTTAATTTAGCTTTTTCCTACCCCTTTAAAGGGATAGTCTAGTCAAAAATAATTTCATGATTCAGAAAGAGCAGGCAATTTTAAGCAACTTTCTAATTTCCTCCCATTATCAATTTTTCTTTGTTCTCTTGCTACCTTTATTTAAAAAGCTAGAAAGTAAGCTTAAAGGGACACTGTAACCAAAATTTTTCTTTCATGATTCAGATTGAGCATGAAATTTTAAGCAACTTTCTAATTTACTCCTATTTTCAATTTTTCTTCGTTCTCTTGCTATCATTATTTGAAAAAGAAGGCATCTAAGCTTTTTTTTGGTTTTAGTACTCTGGACAGCACTTTTTTTATTGGTGGATGAATTTATCCACCAATCAGCAAGGACAACCCAGGTTGTTCACCAAAAATGGGCCGGCATCTAAACTTACATTCTTGCATTTCAAATAAAGATACCAAGAGAATGAAGAAAAATTGATAATAGGAGTAAATTAGAAAGTTGCTTAAAATTTCATGCTCAATCTGAATCACGAAAGAAAAATTTTGGTTACAGTGTCCCTTTAAGAGCAGGCCCATTTTTGGTTCAGCACCTGGATAGCACTTGCTGATTGGATGGCTACATTTAGACACCAATCAGCAAGCGCTACCCAGGTTCTGAACCAAAAATGGGCCGGCTCAAGCTTACATTTGAGCTTTTTAAAATAAAAATACCAAAAAAACGAAAACATTTTTATAATAGGAGTAAATTAGAAAGTTGCTTAAAATTGTTGGTTCTATCTGAATCATGAAAGTTTAATTTTGACTAGACTATCCCTTTAAGCACACAATGTAGTAATGCACACTCATGTATATAAACACTGGACAATATTCTGTGATTTTATAGGATTTGGAAGAACATCAGCTAATGTGTGATTCACTATCATTAGGCCAGCACCAGTCACCTGCTACTGATCCCCTTGTCAGCCTGACATCTTCATATACAGGATGAGATGTCTGAATCTATTCTAAGAATGAGCTATAAGGAATAATACAACATAAAAACTACCATCTATTAAGAAAACAAGTGTTGCTCAGCCCATGAGAAACAGATGAAGATGAAAATAATATGACAGAAGCCTTAAGACGGCTGTAGAATCCAGCTGGAGAGAAAAGACAGATAATATCTAATTAGCACTCTACTGCCATGGTTTCAGGAAAAGACAAAGAAAAACATACCACAAAACACACTCAAAAAAAAGTCTTGCAATTCTATACAAGAAATAGATTTCATATTTTACTAACAGTGTTCAACAAATACTATAAAAATATAAGACAAACATTTAACACCATGGTAAGGAAATACACCCAAATTATTTATTAAACACTAGATTTTTCTTTGCATAAATGTTTTGTAGATGATCCATTTATATAGCCCATCTGGGTGTGTTTTTGTAAAAATGTATAGTTTTGCTTATTTTTAAATAACATTGTGCTGATTTTCATACTCCTAACCAAGCCCCAATGTTTTAGATGCATACTGATGTATACAAAATTCAGACTG
The DNA here is from genome assembly GCF_027579735.1 of Bombina bombina. NCBI lineage: Eukaryota > Metazoa > Chordata > Amphibia > Anura > Bombinatoridae > Bombina > Bombina bombina. The sequence continues at coordinate 109,513,059 of NC_069508.1, read as the reverse complement.
CTTCTGTTTGTATAATGGGTCTGTTCATATGCAGGGGAGAGGGGAGGGTGGAGATTATGCGATCAGCCCCTTTCAGTGGGTGTCCCAGGCTAATCTCATCAACAGTGCTAAATTGGTAGCTTCTAAGTAAGTTTTTAAAAGGTTTTATACTGGATTTTTTGATCAGTATCTGTGCACATTATTATTTATAGTAGTGTCTATTACATGCAGTTAAATGAAAATTGGTGTATACTGTTCCTTTAATAAAATATTCTAATGCATGAGTCCTCCTTCGTCCAGTACCTTGAGTAACAAGGTAAACAGCTCCCTAGCTAAAATATGCCTTTCTGATGAGGTTTCTTAGAAAATCTTGTCAGACCACAGAGCTTTAGAGAATCTGGTCACCAAAATGGTAAATCATAGCAGAATCAGAGACCTCAGTGTTGTTCATACTTTCACCTCTTGCTGAAAAGAATAAAGTTTTACAAAAAGACCACACAAGGTCTATATTTTTTATATAAAGTAAGGCTATATCATAGCCACAGATAAAAACATTATACATAAATTATATCTATATACTATCTATTTATCTATCTATTATCTATTTTCTATCTTTTAGCTTTGACCTATTATTTATCTATTTTCTATCTTATCTATGTTCTATCTTTTATCTATGATCTATCTTTTATCTATTTATTTATCTACTATCTTTTCTATCATTTATCTGTTTATCTATCGATTAATCTATAATTTATCTATAATCTATCTTTAATCTATAATCTCTTTTATCTATTTATCTACTATCTATCTACTATCTTTTTTATCTATTATCTATTTATTTATCTTTTATCTGTGATCTATCTTTTATCTATTATCATCTATCTGTTTCTAATTATTTAGCATTAAAATACATTTTTTTTTTCCTATTACATACAATATTATTATACATCTATTGTTTTTATGTTTTAGCAGCTCCCTTATTATAACACAGCTGTCAACTGTTTTCAAAAATATTACTATATTTAGTATTTACTGTATAAATTATATTATAACTACACGCACAGTGTGTCACTATATTTTAATATAACGTACAAAAATGTAGAGAATCTAAAGCATGGAAAATAAAGAATTATTTGTCCTTTTAATAGGATTCAAAAATTGACTTGTGTCATCATGTCATAACTATCACTACCCATTCAGTTGAAGGAACATAGGAACATGAAAACTTTCTTTTATGATTCAGAGTGTAAAATAAAAAATACATTTAAAAAAAAAATCTGTTTTTATTATATACATTTATTATATTTATTATATACATTATATTTATTATATACATTTATTATATTTATTATATACATTATATTTGTTATATACATTTATTATATTTATTATATATATTTATTATATTTATTATATACATTTATTATATTTATTATATACATTTATTATATTTATTATATATATTTATTATATTTATTATATTTATTATATATATTTATTATATTTATTATATACATTATATTTGTTATATACATTTATTATATTTATTATATATATTTATTATATTTATTATATACATTTATTATATTTATTATATACATTATATTTATTATATACATTATATTTATTATATTTATTATATACATTTATTATATTTATTATATTTATTATATACATTATATTTATTATATACATTATATTTATTATATTTATTATATACATTTATTATATTTATTATATTTATTATATACATTATATTTATTATATACATTATATTTATTATATTTATTATATACATTTATTATATTTATTATATTTATTATATACATTATATTTATTTTATTTATTATATACATTTGCAAGAATACTAGATGGCAGCATTTTTCCCCTCAAACAGCTGCCTATAGTGTTCCAGACATCTATAAGCTACCTTCCTAGATATGCTCTGCAACAAAGAATCTCATGAGAAATAAGCAAATGTAATACAGGAAATAAAATGAAAGTTTACTTTCTTTTATTGAATTCTCTATCTGAATCATGAAAAAAAAGTGTTTTATTTTCCTTTAATAAAATGTATTTTAAAGCAAAATACAATGGGGCATATTTATCAAGCTCCGTATGTTTCGCCAGAAACAGCAGTTATGAAGCAGCGGTCACAAAGACCGCTGCTCCATAACCTGTCCGCCTGCTCTGAGCAGGCGGACAGACATTGCCGGAAATCAACCCGATTGAGTACGATTGGGTTGATTGACACCCCCTGCTGGCGGCCCATTGGCCGAGAGTCTGCAGGGGGCGGCGTTGCACCAGCAGCTCTTGTGAGCTGCTGGTGCAATGCTGAATACGGAGAGCGTATTGCTCGCCGTATTCCGCGAGGTCTGTCGGACCTGATCCGCAAAGTCAGATCAGGTCCGACAGACCTTGATACATATGCCCCATTGTATTTATCTCAAACATGCCATTAAAAGGCAGCATAAACTAAAAACTGAGATTAGTCTACCACTTAAATTAATCCACATGTAACTCATCATAAAAGTGTGATTAGACTTTATGAGGAACACAAATTGTATATATGTTCCCAAGGTTTATTGTTTCATGCCCTTAAAGGGACAGTTTACACACATGTTCATATAATAGACAATACTATAAAGAATAAGATGCACAGATACTGATCTAAAAATCCAGTATAAAACCGTTTAAAAATTAACATAGAAGCTTCCAGTTTAGCTCTGTTAAAACGGTAGCTGGAACACCCACTGCAAGTAGGAAAAATCAGACACTCCCCCCTCCCTATTCTTTTGCATACGAAAAGACCCTTTACACAAACAGGAGCAAGCTGGAGGAGGAATACATCAGTATTCTCCTAAAACTTTGGGGCTTGGTTAAGAGTCTGAAAACCAGAGCCATGTTATTTAAAAATAAGCAAAACTATACATTAAAAAAAAACAAAACGGTATGGGCTATATAAATGGATCATCTACAAAACATGTATGCAAAGAAAAATCTAGTGTATAATGTCCCTTTAAACAGAAGTGGAATATCTTGCCCATATATCTAGTAGATTTTCAAATGGTTGCCAGATAATAATGTATTGAGATACGGAGAGACTTGAGGGAGAAAAATGTGTCTATAAATTAATTACATTCTGATATTTGGCTATTACTATGAACCCTACAAAATATTTATATTATTCAATAATTTATTAAGATAGAAGTGGAATGATGTATCAAATATTATAATTTTCATTGTATTTCACTATTGAATCTTTTTCACAATAATCCAAAGTTGTGTAGTAATACCTACCAATAAAATATCTAAAATGGATTTGACAATTTTGGAAAACAACTTCCTCGATTTCCAGTTTGAAAATCAGTTATGTGGCATTTGACAAAAATTCCTTGTGGCATAAAATAGGATGATCTAATCAATCCAATCTAGTCTTTGATTGTTTACCAATGAGAAGTCTATGAAAACGTGTCTAGGCCTGGTGTGTTTTGAGGTGCAGGATCCATCCACAGTTTATCTGACAATTTGATTGGTTAGAATTGACAGCTTGGCTGATTTTTGTGTGTCCTTTTCTACATCATTTCACTACATAAAAAAGCTGAGACTTTATTTAAAAAAAAAAACGGAAAACCATAACAGTAAATTCTGGTTAAATAAAAGAAAAACAAACGGCTAGATTACGAGTTTTGCGGTAAGCTTAAAAAGCAGCGTTAACAGGTCCTAACGCTGCTTTTTCACTACCGCTGGTATTACGAGTCTAGGGGCACCTCACACTTTTTTGGCCTTAAAGGGACACTGAACCCAAATTTTTTCTTTCATAATTCAGATAGAGTATGCAATTTTAGGCAACTTTCTAATGAACTCCTATTATCAAATTTTCTTCATTCTCTTGGTATCTTAATTTGAAATGCAAGAATTTAAGTTTAGATGCCGGCCCATTTTTTGTGAACAACCTGGGTTGTTCTTGCTGATTGGTGGATAAATTCATCCACCAATAAAAATGTGCTTTCCAGAGTCCTGAAACAAAAAAAAAACTTAGATGCCTTCTTTTTAAATAAAGATAGCAAGAGAACGAAGAAAAACTGACAATAGGAGTAAATTACAAAGTTGCTTAAAATTGCATGCTCTATCTGAATCACAAAAGAAAAAATGTGGGTACAGTGTCCCTTTAATGCAAATCAACTTACGTAAATTGCGTATAGTCTTTTATCAATGGGACTTGCATAGCGCCGGTATTACGAGTTTGTCCTGGGAGGCCAAAAAGTGAGCGGTACACCCTCTACCTCCAAGACTTTTTAAAGTCAGTAGTTAAGAGTTTTATGGTACAAAGCTGTAGCATAAAACTCATAACTAAAGTGCTAAAAAGTACACTAACACCCATAAACTACGTATTAACCCCTAAACCGAGGCCCTCCCATATTGTAAATAATAAAATAAAAATATTAACCCCTAATCTGCCATTCCGGACTTCGCCACCACTATAATAAACATATTAACCCCTGAACCGCTGCACTCCCGCCTTGCAAACACTAGTTAAATATTATTAACATCAGGATGAGGAAGAAAAGAAGCACGCTGGTTCTCTTGAGTATATGCTTCAATTTATTTGGATACAGGTATATAGAAGCCAGGTAAACTCACAATCTGACGCGTTTCATGCATGCGCACATGCACTTCATCAGAGATGATTATTAAAATAATAAAATATTATAAATATATATAAATAAAAATAAATATTATTAACCCCTAATCTGCCACCCCTAACATCGCCGCCACCTACATTATACTTATTAACCCCTAATCTGCTGCCCCCAACATCGCCCCCACCTACCTACATTTATTAACCCCTAATCTGCCACCCCCAATGTCGCCGCCACTATACTAAATGTATTAACCCCTAAACCTAAGTCTAAACTTAACCCTAACACCCCCTAACTTAAATAGAATTAAAATAAATCTAAATAAAACCTACAATTATTACCTAAATAATTCATATTTAAAACTAAATACTTACCTATTATTGTAGCTAGCTTAGGGTTTATTTTTATTTTACAGGTAAGTTTGTATTTATTTTAACTAAGTAGAATAGTTATTAAATAGTTATTAACTATTTAATAACTACCTAGCTAAAAGAAATACAAATTTACCTACAAAATAAAACCTAACCTAAGTTACACTAACACCTAACCCTACAATTAAATAAATAACCTAAATGAAATACAATTAAAAAAATTAAATAAAATTAGCTAAATTACCAAAAAAAAACACTAAATTACAGAAAATAAAAAACAAATTACAAGATCTTTAAACTAATTACACCTAATCTAAGAGCCCTATCAAAATAAAAAAAGCCCACCCAAAATAAAAAAAAAACCCCTAGCCCAAACTATCAATAGCCCTTAAAAGGGCCTTTTGCGGGGCATTGCCCCAAATAAATCAGCTCTTTTACCTGTAAAAAAGAAATACAAACAACCCCCCCAACAGTAAAACCCACCACCCACACAACCAACCCCCCAAATAAAAGCCTAACTAAAAAACCTAAGATCCCCATTGCCCTTAAAAGGGTATTTGTATGGGCATTGCCCTTAAAAGGGCATTTAGCTCTATTGCTGCCCAAAGCCCTAACCTAAAAATAAAACCCACCCAATACACCCTTAAAAAATCCAAACACTTCATCCAAGCGGCAAGATGTCCTCAACGAAGCCGGCAGAAGTGGTCCTCCAGACAGGGAGACGTGGTCCTCCAGACGGGCAGAAGTCTTCACCTAGACATCTTCTATCTTCATCCTTCCGACGCGGAGCGGCTCCATCTTCAAGACATCCGGCGCGGAGCATCCTCTTCTTCCGACGTCTTCTTGCTGAATGAAGGTACCTTTAAGTGACGTCATCCAAGATGGCATCCCTTAGATTCCGATTGGCTGATAGAATTCTATCAGCCAATCGGAATTGAGGTTGAAAAAATCCTATTGGCTGATGCAATCAGCCAATAGGATTGAACTTCAATCCTATTGGCTGATCCAATCAGCCAATAGGATTGAGCTTGCATTCTATTGGCTGATTGGAACAGCCAATAGAATGCCAGCTCAATCCTATTGGCTGATTGCATCAGCCAATAGGATTTTTTCAACCTCAATTCCGATTGGCTGATAGAATTCATTCAGCAAGAAGACGTCAGAAGAAGAGGATGCTCCGTGACGGATGTCTTGAAGAGGGAGCCGCTCCGCGTCTGAAGGATGAAGATAGAAGACGCCGTCTGGGTGAAGACTTCTGCCCATCTGGAGGACCACTTCTGTCAGCTTCGTTGAGGACATCTTGCCACTTGGATGAAGACTTCTCCCGATAAGTGAATCTTCGGGGGTTAGTGTTAGGATTATTTAAGGGTGTATTGGGTGGGTTTTATTTTTAGGTTAGGGCTTTGGGCAGCAATAGAGCTAAATGCCCTTTTAAGGGCAATGCCCATACAAATGCCCTTTCAGGGCAATGGGGAGCTTAGGTATTTTTAGTTAGGCTTTTATTTGAGGGGTTGGTTGTATTTCTTTTTCAGGTAAAAGAGCTGATTTCTTTGGGGCAATGCCCCGCAAAAGGCCCTTTTAAGGGCTATTGATAGTTTAGTTTAGGCTAGGTTTTTTTTTTTATTTTGAGTGGACTTTTTTTATTTTGATAGGGCTCTTAGATTAGGTGTAATTAGTTTAAAGATCTTGTAATTTGTTTTTTATTTTCTGTAATTTTGTGTTTTTTTTTTTTTTGTAATTTAGCTAATTTTATTTAATTTATTTAATTGTATTTCATTTAGGTAATTTATTTAATTGTAGGGTTAGGTTAGGTAGCTAGCTTAGGGTTTATTTTACAGGTAAGTATTTAGTTTTAAATAGGAATGATTTAGGTAATAATTGAAGGTTTTATTTAGATTTATTTTAATTATATTTAAGTTAGAGGGTGTTAGGGTTAGGGCTAGACTTAGGTTTAGGGGTTAATACATTTAGTATAGTGGTGGCGACGTTGGGGGCGGCAGATTAGGGGTTAATAAATGTAGATAGGTGGCAGCGATGTTAGGGGCGGCAGATTAGGGGTTAATAATATTTAACTAATGTTTGCGAGGCGGGAGTGCGGCCGTGCGGCTGTTTAGGGGTTAATATGTTTATTATAGTGGCGGTGATGTCCAGAGCGGCAGATTAGGGGTTAATAAATATAATGTAGGTGTCGGCGATGTCGGGGGTGGCAGATTGGGGGTTAATAAGTGTAAGATTAGGGGTGTTCAGACTTGTGGTTCATGTTAGGGTGTTAGGTGTAAACATAAATTTTATTTCCCCATAGGAATCAATGGAGCTGCGTTACTGAGTTATATGCTGCTTTTTTGCAGGTGTTAGACTTTTTCTCAGCCGTCTCTCCCCATTGATGTCAATGGGGAAATCATGCACGAGCACGTACAACCAGCTCACCGCTGACTAAAGCAGCGCTGGTATTGGAGTGCAGTGTGGAGCACAATTTTGCTCTACGCTCAATTCTTGCCGGTTAACACCGGGTTTATAAAAACCCATAATACCAGCGCTGCAGGTAAGTGAGCGGTGAGAGTAAACTGCACGTTAGCAACGCACCCCTCTTACCGCAAAACTCTTAATCTGGCCGAAAGATTTTTGCAAGCCTTTAAGGGACACTAAAGTCAAAATTAAACTTTCATGATTCAGATAGAGCATGCAATTTTAAGCAACTTTCTCATTTACTCCCATTATCAATTTTTCTTTGTTCTGTTAGTATCTTTATTTGAAAAAGAAGGAAAGTACACTTAGGAGCCGTCCCATTTTTGGTTCAGAACCTGGGTTGCGCTTGCTTATTGGTGGCTTAATGTAGCCACCAATCAGCAAGCACTAGCCATGGTGCTGAACCAAAAATGGGCCGGTTCCTAAGAATACCTTCCTACTTTTTCAAATAAAGATACCAAGAGAATGAAGAAAAAAATCATAATAGGAGTAAATTAGAAAGTTGTTAAAAATTGCATGCTCTATCTGAATTATGAAAGAAAAAAAAATTGGGTTTGATATCCCTTTAAAGGACCATTGAACTTGACGTTTCAACAACTCATAAAATGTTTCATTATTGCAAGTGAACAATTTTTGCAACATACCTTCATTAAGAGACAGTACACACAAATTTTCCTATAACTGCATGTAATATACTCTACTATAAAGAAGATTATGCACAGATAATGTTTTAAAAATCCAATTTATACCCTTTTAAAAACCTCCTTAGAAGCTCCCAGTTTAGCACTGTTGATGAGGTTAAGCTGGGACACCCAGTGAAAGGGGCTGGGAATTCAGGAAGAGCAGACTCCCTCCCCCATATGAAAAGACCCATTAGACAAACAGGGGCAAGCTTGAATCTGTAGACATCTGTATACATCATAAACTTTGGGGCTTGGCTATTAGTCTGAAAATCAGCACAATGTTATTTAAAGTGAACGTAAATTTTGATGCTAAATTGCCCGGTTTTTAAAAATTTGATTAAAAACAGGGGCACTTTATAATTCATCAAAATTTACATTTCACTCGTGTTGTGAAAAAACTTACCTTTTAAACTTGACAGCAGCTCCAGCTTCCTCCGGCCGTCGCAAGCCATTTCTGATGTCAGAAATGATGGATAGGTCACCCTCCAATCACGGCTTCCCCCTGGGGGAATCAGTGTCTGATTCAACGCTGTGATTGGAGGAAGCCTGATTTGTCATTTTAGACCCAGGAAGAGGCTTTGCGTCGGGTGGAGGAAGCTGAATTCAAGATTAAAAGGTAAGTTTTTTTTTCACAATACGAGTGAAATGTAAATTTTGAAAACCGGGCACTTTAGCATCAAAATTTACATTAACTAAAAAAAAAAAAACCTGTATGGGCTATATAAATGGATCATCTACAAAACATTTATGCCAAGAAAAATCTAGTGTATAATGTTTCTTTAATGGAACACAAGAAGGCAGATTACCCCAGTCTGCACACGTGTAAACAGAGTTTGTGCTATATCTGAATATTAGTTTGTGATTGGTTAGCAGGGGTTCTTCTGTTCTGAGGGACAAGCAAATCAGAGAAAAGAATAAATATAAAATAAAGTAATTTCACAAAATAAAGCTTCAGTTTTCATTGCAAAATTATTCTTATATATGAAGAAATCGTGTAGTTTACAGTTCGTGTTTAATGTCCTTTAATTGACCTTATGTACTTTAATGTCCTTTAATTTAAAAAAAAAAAAAAAAAGATACATGTACAAAGTAAATATAAATCCTGACTGCTAATTCAGTATTGATCATTACTGGTCAATATGTCCAAATGTATTTTGTTTTTACATGACCATAAATATCAATTAATTATTTGTGTGCAATTAATTAGCTCATATCATTTTTTACTTATTCTATAATTAATATTTATAAAATTCAACACACTTCATTGCATTCATTAATGAGCATTCTTATTTGCTTGTTTGTGTAATATTTAAAATTATGGTATTAAAAACTATAATTTTGGTAAAGCCCCTATGTTGGACATCTATAGCCAATGAGAGGACTGGAGTCCTTATGTAATTTTAGTGTTCTAGTAGCAAATCCCACATAGAAGCTGTCATTCTTCCAGGCAGCCAATTAAAGCAAGGCTTGATAAATGGTAAGGTACTGGTCATATTTTGGGATTGTCCAACTGCATGTGATACTCTTAGAACCTCTATATATAATAAGATTGAAGTATCACAGATTAAGATTCATCCATTCAGTTCCTTTTGTTTAGACATAGTTGGATTAACCTCTTAAGGACATATGACGGAATTTTTCCGTCATAAAACAATTGAGCAAACTGAAAGCTGTGTCCTTAAAGGGTTAAGGACACATTTAATACAAAATTACATCTCACAGAGAGAGTAGGGTTTGATGTTGTTCTCTAACACACCAGAATTTTACTTTTATGTTCATTCATTTTAGAAATCAGATATTACAGTTTTAACAAGACCATCAAAAACAAAAGGATGTGAGAACAATAGTTTAGATAACAGAAATACAAATCAACTTGACAAGAAGATCCTTACACAGGTTGTGGAAGAGGAGCACAGTTGGGAAGTCCATCTGAACCGAAAGCTGAAGAATCACAACGGCACCAGTCCTCAATTACATCCCCATGCCCAGAGCACCAAAGTGAACTCAGCACAGCTTCCTGCAATAGCTGAGACAAAACCAAAGCTTAAGTTGGACATAAATAATAGAAATTTAAAGTTTACCTTAATGCCTTTTCCATCTTCATCATGGCTTAACAAATCCAAGTGCCAGCTGGCCCTGGAGATTTAATAGAATCAAGGGACTAATCCACTGCTTTATGAGTTTGCCAAGATGCTAAATTAGTGATATGTTTTGTACAGCAGGAGGTTGACATATTAATTACTTACATATTAGTTACATTTCTGCACCATTTGGTTTCTTGGCTATCGAGGGGCCAACAAATACAATATATACAATATATACAGTATATATATATATATACAATATATACAGTATATATTATATATATATATATATATATATATATATATATATATTTGAGACTTTGGGGTAAATTTATCAATGTGTCAACCTGACTGCATTCACTGTGTTAAATATGCTCGCTGTACATCACTGATGCAAATCTCCATTCGACATCCTTATTTATAAAAAATTTAAAGTCAAACTCCCACACGTCAAGTATGATGCGAAGAGCATCGTACTGTTGATAAATAAGAAGCATTGATGGCATGGATTTCAATACTTATCAAGTAATATACCCAGAATTGTGTATGAGTCTCATCATCACGTGACTTGTGTTTCCATACAGTTTTTATTCTGTAGACCATTTTACTTATAACAGTTCTTTCTTGTCCATGAATAAGAACAGTTCTTATATGTAATATTTAGTTATTCAACTTGTTATGTCCTTGAAATAGCTATTTTTATACATGTACAAACAATAAATCTTACATACATTTACTTTTGTGTATATATATATATATATATATATAGTATGCAAAGACATTAATGATGTTCATTGTTAACCCCTTAAAGGGACACTGAACACAATTTTTTTCTTTCGTGATTCAGATAGAGCATGAAATTTTAAGCAACTTTCTAATGTACTCCTATTATCAAATTTTCTTCATTTTCTTGGTATCTTTATTTGAAATGCAAGAATGTAAGTTTAGATGCCGGCCCATTTTTGGTGAACAACCTAGGTTGTTCTTGCTAATTGGTGGATAAATTCATCCACCAATAAAATAGTGCTGTCCAGAGGTCTGAACCAAAAAAAAGCTTAGATGCCTTCTTTTTCAAATAAAGATAGCAAGAGAATGAAGAAAAATTGATAATAGGAGTAAATTAGAAAGTTGGTTAAAATTGCATGCTCTGTCTGAATCATGTAAGGGTTCAGTGTCCCTTTAAGGACCGGGCATTTCAGACAAAAACTTCCCCAAAAGACCAGAGCATTTTTGCCATCACTACATTTAAACAGAAATAGAGCCTTTTTTTATATTTACCTATCCAAACTATTTTTTTTTTTTAGTAGACAACCCAAAGTATTGATCTAGGCCCATTTTGGTATATTTCATGCCACCATTTCACTTCCAAATGCGATCAAATTAAAAAAAACTTTAACTTTTTCTCACTGAAATTATTTACAAACAGCTTGGGCAATTATGGCACAAATGGTTGTAAATGTTTCTCTGGGATCCCTTTTGTTCAGAAATAGCAGACATATATTCTTTGGCATTGCTTTTTGGTAATTAGAAGGTCGCTAAATGCCGCTGCACACCACACTAGTATTATGCCCAGCAGTGAAGGGGTTAATTAGGTAGCTTGTAGGGTTAATTTTAGCTTTAGTGTAGAGATCAGCCTTGCACCTGACACATCCAACACCCTGATCTCTCCCTGACCCCCCTCAAACAGCTCTATTCCCTCCTCCACCTTACAATTGTCACGCCATCTTAAGTACTGGGAGAAAGTCTACCAGTATGAAAATAAGCCTTTTTAAAAATTATTATTATTTTTAAATATATTTGCTGCAGTGTAGGTTCCCCCTAACCCCCAACCTCCCTGATCTCCCCCCAAAAAGGTCTCTAACCCTCCCCCTCTACCTATTTGCCACCATCTTAGATACTAGCAGCTTTCTGCCAGTACCCAGTTTGTTGCAAAATTGGCAATTAAAAAAAAAAAAAAAAAAAGGTAAATTTTTTTCTGTTGTGTAGCTGCCCCCTCAATACACTACCCCCTCACCCTCCAAGATCCCTTTCTGTTAATGGATCCCACATGGGATCCCCCTCATTGCCCCTACTCCCTCCTCCCCCCTTAATGACACAGTTTTTGTTTTTTGTTTTCTTACCCTGTAGCGTGGCCAAGCGGTCCCACCCACTCCCACCCTCCTTCTGCCTCCTCCAGTGATGTGCCGCCCACCCGCCTCCCTCCTTACGTTCCCACCCACCAATGATCGGCACCAGCGCTGTCCGATGCACCAGAGTGGCCCTCTCTGCATAGGTAACTCTGCAAATCTATTTCTGCAGTGCCTCACTCGTGCGGCATGCAGAAATAGTGCAATCTCGCTATTTTGAGTGAGATCGCGGCAGAGAGAAGCCCAGGACTGCAGTCACGTAGAGGGTACGTTGCTGGTCCTTAAGGGCAGAATGATCAGCGTCATACAGGGTATGGCGCTGGTTGTTAAGGGGTTAATGGTGGTATGAGAGCACAAACAACGTATAACTAAATCTTTCTGTGTTGGTAGACATCCCTTTTATAATCTAGTAACAACACTTTGATTCCTATGGCATTCGCATACTCAATGGTGGCGGATTGAAAATCAGGTTCGCTGCTCAATCGAGACATGAGCATACCAGTTGAACGTTTAATACATTTTAATTTGGTCAAATAAAGTCGTATGTAAAGCGGGCGGATCACCAGTAGTACGCTCAAATAATACAGGCCTTGATTTGCGTATAAACACGTATGTTACAGCGAAATGGCCTACATTTCACTATGTTGCTAACTTCGGCGTATGAATTTTGTGCTTAATTTGATGCACAATTACTGTGTATTCACAGTTGAAGCTTTGATAAATTTACCATGTTGTCTCTCTCAATCTTGCTTTATCTCTCTCTGTCTATGGGGCCGGTTATCTAAATTTCTCTGGGCTGGTGAGATTTTATAAGAATGCTCGTCAGTCCTTATATTTTCCTGGTGAAATTCTATAAGGCTACTTTTTACCCTGAAAACAGGGTGTCTCACTAAGAAATGAATACTGCATTTTCGTATTGGAAGGAGATGCATACATTACAAAAATGTACAATGAAAATCCAAAAAACAAAACAAAATAGTTCACCAAAAATTGTAATTTATCAAAAACATAAAATTTGTATTTAAATTACACAGGAATAAATTGTACTAAATATGCAAAGTGTAAATACTAATTTAATCACATTGGATGTGTAAAAAAAAAAAACCAGAGAAATTTGTACTTATAAATACAAAATGCAAAGCGTAATTCTTGTTTTATCATAAAATGGGCGTGTATGAAAGGTTCGCTCAAATCTAAGCTCAATTCTGTAAACATTTTCGCCCTGTGACGAGGTTGTGACAAAATACTCAAAATACTTAACACCCTAATAGAAAAAGACATCCATATGAAATATGGATTACAAGTGGCTGGTTATTGCTACCGTAAGCTTGCGGCATCAATTAGCGCTCAGAGAATTAACCAGAGATCAGATCTCTGGTTAATTTTCTAAATGTCTCCCAATTTGCCCCAAATTTAAGAGTCTTTTAGTTTTTTATTAAAAAAAAGTAGCATTTTTTTTAAATATAAAACTACTACACAAAGCAGTTTTTTTGGGGTTTAAAGTGGCAGGAGTAATAAAAAAAATGGCACTGAAAAGTGTCTTTACATTGTGTTCTATGGGAACTGTTTGTTCCCTGTAAATATATATGTATATGCTTATATACATATATATTTATGTGTTAATATGTGTATATACACATATTAACACATAAATATATTATGTATATAATCATATACATATATATTTACATTTTGCTGCCCATCACTGCATGACCTACCCCCTTCACTGTGCTAGGTTCTCATGCTGCCCACCCACCTTCCTGCCAGGGCTCCCACCCACCAACGATCGGCACCATCGCTGGCAGATGCAGAAAGGGCCACAGAGGGGCTCTCTCTGCATCGGTGGCTAAAAAAAAGGTATTGCAGTTATGCCTCAATATCCAGGCATCACTGCAATACCTTGAAAGCGGCTGGAAGCGATCACGATCGCTTCCACTGCTTGAAACCCCAGAGGACGTGTCAGGCACGTTCTTGGTCATTAACTGACACCCAATGGAGGACATGCCTGATACGTCTTTGGTCGTTAAGGGGTTAAAGGGACATGCAACATTTTTATTTCATGATTCAGATAGAGCATACAATTTTAAACAGCTTTCCAATTTACTTCTATTATCAAATTTCCTTCATTCTTGGTATCCTTTGCCGAAAAGCATTGCTAGACTCAGGAGCTTGAAAATAGCTGCTGATTGGTAGCTGAACGTGTATGCCCATTTTCACTGACTTACAAATGTGTTCAGATAGCTACCAGGAGTGCATTACTGCTTCTTCAATAAAAGATACCAAAGGAATGAAGAAAAATTACAGAAATAAATTGGAAAGCTGTTTAAAAATGTATTATCTATATGAATCATGAAATAAAAAAATTGGGGTTCATGTCCCTTTAACCCCTTAATGACCGAGGACGTGCAGGGTACGTCCTCAAAAAAAAGGCAGTTAATGCCTGAGGACGTACCCTGCACGTCCTCGGTGTGGAAAGCAGCTGGAAGCGATCCTGCTCGCTTCCAGCTGCTTTCCGGTTATTGCAGTGATGCCTCGATATGGAGGCATCCTGCAATAACACTGTCTGGCCATCCGATGCAGAGAGAGCCACTCTGTGGCCCTCTCTGCACCGGACATCGATGGCCGGTATCGTTGGTGGGTGGGAGCCGACTTGGGAGGCGGGTGGGCGGCCATCGATGGGCCGGGTAATGTAGAGGGGGGCGGGATCGGGGGCAGGGCTGATGGGGGCGCGCACGGGCGCGCGCGCGTGCACGGGGGGCGGCGGGCGGGCGCGTGCACGGGGCGGGAGCGGGTGGGAACGCTACACTACAGAAACTATAACTTATTAAAAGTTTGAAAAATGCTGTATTAAAATTATAATATATATAAATCGGAGGTATCTAGGAGGGGGTGGGGGGTTGGTCTTTGCTGGGGCAGGGAGCTACACTACAGAAAAGGGGAAAAAATAAAAAATATCAGTCATTTTATTCTAAACTGGGTACTGGCAGACAGCTGCCAGTACCCAAGATGGCGGCCATTAAGGCAGAGGGGGAGAGTTAGAGAGCTGTTTGGTGGGGGATCAGTCAGGTTGGGGGCTAAAGGGGGGTCCTACAGAGCAGCATATGTAAATATGCCTTTTCTTAAAAAAAAAAGCCCAAATATAGCTTTTATTTTAGTACTGGCAGAGTTTCTGCCAGTACTTAAGATGGCGGGGACAATTGTGGGGTGGGGGAGGGAAGAGAGCTGTTTGGGAGGGATCAGGGGGTCTGATGTTTCAGGTGGGAGGCTAAGCTCTACACTAAAGCTAAAATTAACCCTGCAAGCTCCCTACAAGCTACCTAATTAACCCCTTCACTGCTAGCCATAATACGCGTGATGCGCATTTAGCGGCCTAAGTACCAAAAAGCAACGCCAAAGCCATATGTGTCTGCTATTTCTGAACAAAGGGGATAACAGAGAAAAATTTACAACCATTTATGCCATAATTGCACAAGCTGTTTGTAAATAATTTCAGTGAGAAACAAAAAGTTTGTGAAAAAGAGAACTTTTTTTTTTTATTTGATCGCATTTGGCGGTGAAATGGTGGCATGCAATATACCAAAATGGGCCTAGATCAATACTTTGGGTTGTCTGCTACACTACACTAAAGCTAAAATTAACCCTACAAGCTCCCTACAAGCTCCCTAATTAACCCCTGCACTGCTGGGCATAATACACGTGTGGTGCACAGCGGCATTTAGCGGCCTTCTATTTACCAAAAAGCAATGCCAAAGCCATATATGTCTGCTATTTCTGAACAATGGGGATCCCAGAGAAAAATTTACAACCATTTATGCCATAATTGCACAAGCTGTTTGTAAATAATTTCAGTGAGAAACCGAAAGTTTGTGAAAAAGTGAACGATTTTTTGTATTTGATCACATTTGGCGGTGAAATGGCGGCATGAAATATACCAAAATTGGCCTAGATCAATACTTTGGGATGTCTTCTAAAAAAAAATATATACATGTCAAGGGATATTCAGGGATTCCTGAAAGATATCAGTGTCCCAATGTAACTAGCGCTAATCTTGAATAAAATGGTTTGGAAATAGCAAAGTGCTACTTGTATTTATGGCCCTATAACTTGCAAAAAAAGCAAAGAACATGTAGACATTGGGTATTTCTAAACTCAGGACAAAATTTAGAAACTATTTAGCATGGGTGTTTTTTGGTGGTTGTAGATGTGTTACAGATTTTGGGGGTCAAAGTTAGAAAAAGTGTTTTTTTTCCATTTTTTTCTCATATTTTATAATTTTTTTTACAATAAATTATAAGATATGATGAAAATAATGGTATCTCTGGAAAGTCCATTTAATGGCGAGAAAAACGGTATATAATATGTGTGGGTACAGTAAATGAGCAAGAGGAAAATTACAGCTAAACACAAACACCGCAAAAATGTAAAAATAGCCTTGGTCCCAAACGGACAGAAAATGGAAAAGTGCTGTGGTCATTAAGGGGTTAAGCTAGACTCTGTGAATAAAGATGATTTGTATAAATAATTTTGCTGTATCAAACTATCAAATTGTACATAAAAAGGTTATTTTATTTATTTATTTTTTCAGTAACTACTAAATAATAAATCTATTTTCCTATGTGAAATTTGTTGATTTCTTAGTCTCACTTATTTTATTCAAACCAAGTTGCCAACCCTTATGTCACATCATGATGAAGAAAACCCTTATAACACTGTTGCTGCAAGGTGGGATAGTGTTTATGTCTTTCACGTGAAAGACTTGCTAATGCTAAAGATGCTTGTAGTTTTCTTTGTTTCTTTTTTAAAGTGACACGAAACCAAAAATTTGTCTTTCATGATTCAGATAGAGAATATAATTTTAAAAAAAAAAACAATGTTTCCAATTTACTTGTGCTTTGTTCCTATGTAATTCTTTGTTAAAGAGATATCTAGATAGGTAGTGTGTACATGTCTGAAGGGCTAAATGACAGGAAACAGTGCTGTTGCAAAACTGCTGTCATATAGTGCTGAAGTCACGTGCATGCTCCTAATCATAACTTCCTGCTTTTCAACATAGGATACTAAGAAAAATAAAAAAATATAATAGAAGTATATTGTAAAGTTGATTATAATTGCATGCTCTATCTGAATCCTGAATGAAAATTGGGGTTTTATATCCCTTTATATATGCAAACTATCTTTTCTGCAATATTTAAACTATTGAACCATTGACTAAGTATTTATTACCTCTAGAGTTTCTGAAACATTTTCTTCATGCTTGCTAGGTTCTGTTTTATCACCCCCCCCCCCCCCAAATAACTTGCTGATTGTTTATTTACTTTTGAAGAGTCAGACAGTACAATAAATGCTGTGCGGCAAAAAGGGGTTTTACTATACTTCACTGTAAGAGGTGATGCTCCTCTAATACTGCCAGAATGTTAAAAGTAGTATTCCCCCCCTTCCGCAGCTGTGTCAGGTGACTGAGACATTTTTAGAAATGACAGAGAGGCAGCAGCACGGAGGATCCGGAAAATAATGAGAGCTGGTCAGACAGCTAAGTTTAGGAACCACAGCAATGACAGACAGGGTTTGTGTTAGGTAATGAAAACAGTTGAGGTAAATAGCTACATTTACAATTCCATAGACAAGACTCTCTGCAGATGTGCCTGATACAATGAGATGCAGATAAATAGTTGAATATGGGGCAAACAGTAATGACAAGTAAATTAACAGTTGAGTCAATGACACTAACAACAGTAAACAGATGAGCTGAGCAGCTATGCTTTAAACAGAGAAAGAAAGTTGAGCAAAAAAACATCTGCAACAATGAGAGAAGCATAGCTGAGCATGGGCACTTTGGCAGCTTATAATTACCATCTCTTTGTCTGTAACACAATTGCTCATTTCTGAGTAGATGTCAGAGCAAGCCAGTATATGCTTTGCATAATAAATAAAGAAACTGATACTTCTTGTGCTACAAAACTTTAATACAGTCTTTTCCTATGTCAGTTTATAATATACCAAAGAGGTTTCACAACACCTATTGTGCATCCATATAAAAGGAATATTTCAGTATTTCTCTATTTAGCACAGACATTTTTCTCCCTGCTCCTTTTAAAACATTAAAGGGACAGTCTAGTCAAAATTAAACTTTCATGATTTAAATAGGGCATGCAATTTAAACAACTTTCCAGTGTACCTTTATCATAAAATGTGCCTTATTCTCTTGGTATTCTTTGTTGAAAGCTAAACCTAGGTAGGCTCATATGCTAATTTCTAAGCCCTTGAAGGCTGCCTCTTATATCAGTGCATTTTGACAGTTTTTTTTATAGCTAGGCAGTGCTAGTTTATGTGTGACAAATAGAAAACTTTGTGCTCACGCCCATGGAGTTATTTATGAGTCAGCAGTGATTGGCTAAAATGCAAGTCTATCAAAATAACTGAAATAAGGGGGCAGTCTACAGAGGCTTAGATACAATGTAATCACAGAAGTAAAAAGTATATTAATATAAAAGCCAGATTACGAGTTTTGCGTTATGGCTGCTTGCCAATTACTTGTACGTTATTTTCACCGCTCACCTTTCATAGCGATGGTATTACAGGTTTTAAAAAACCCGGCTTGTGCGGGCGATATGGTTGCATTGAGCTCCATACCTCAACCAAATACAAGCGCTGCTTTGATGTGCTCGTGCACAATTTCCCCATAGACATCAATGGGGAGAGCCGGCAAAAAAAATGCCTTACACCTGCGATTGCGGGAACAAAAAACGCTCTGTAACGCAGCTCTATTGATGTCTATGGGGAAAGAAAAAGTTATGTTTAAACATAACACCCTAACATAAAAACCACGTTTAAACACCCCTAATCTGCTGCCCTTAACATCGCCGCCACCTACATAAAACTATTAACCACTAATCTGCCACCCTTAACATCATCGCCACATAAATAAAACTATTAACCCCTGCCTCTAACATTGCCGCCACTTACGTTAGAGTTATTAACCCCTAAACCGCCACCCTCCCGCATCGCCGCTATAATAAACCTATTAACCCCTAAACCTAACCCTAGCGTAACCCTAACCCTAACACCCCCTAACTTAAAAATAATTAAAATAAATCTAAATTAAAGTTACAATTATTACCTAAATAATTCCTATTTAAAACTAAATACATACTTACCTGTAAAATAAAACCTAAGCTAGCTATAATATAACTAATAGTTATATTGTAGCTATCTTAGGTTTTATTTTTATTTCACAGGTAAGCTTGTATTTATTTTAGTTGAAATGATTTTTATTGAGTATTAAGCAAAAATACAATGGCTATCAATATTACAAGCACAAGTATGAATCACCATGACAACATCTAACATTAACAGACATGTAGATGATGTGAAACCTTAAATATACCTCGATGGCCTAGACCATCTCTTCTGTACTGTGCCTTTATGCAAGATTGACTCCTTGTACATAAAAAGAAAAAACACAAAAAACGAAAATACAATTTCCCCAACTTGTAAACCTCAACCCCCCCCCCCCTTCTTCCAGGCTGTGTTAAAATGTCTCCATCTCGTATGAGGATTAGTGTCTATCACAAATCTTCCTCAGAACTACCCTTAATTAAACGGGATGTATCACCGCTACCCAAACCAACATCTCAATCTTACCCTAACGGGTCCTACGCCTGATCTACGCCTTGACCTGCCTGATCTCCCAGAATCCGCACCTCACCCTTCCTCAACACCCAATAATACCATATCTTATGAAATTGCTCCGTCTGCCCCTGTGCCCATGCCGCCGCCTCTGATAGTTGAAAGGTGTCTGTGATTTTATCTGTCACTTCCTGCCACGTGGGCGTCCCTTCTTTCCAATGTCTAGCGACACAAATTCTCAGGCACGTACATAGTATTCTAATAAAACAGTTAATTGCCTTGTTAAAAGGTCTCACCCTGTCGTGTAGCAAAGCCTGTGAAATCGTGAGGGAAACTCTTTCGTTCAAAAGTGTGCCTATCAGTAGTGACATTTTCTCCCATAGTGACTGAACCCTAGGGCAATCCCACCACATGTGTCGATATGTCCCCTTCTCACGACAACCTCTATAGCAATTACCGTCGCGTACAGCTGCATAGTGTGCCGTTCTGATCGGTGTGAGGTACCATCTAAACGACACCTTGATAGCATTCTCCCTTAGATCTGCGCTAAGTAAGCCCTTGCTGGCTTCCCCCAGTAAATCTTCCCATTCACCTAACTCCCTGACTTCACCAAGGTCCCCCTCCCATCTTTCCATCAAGGGTGACTTAGCCTGGCTTCTCGTCTTTTGCATTAGCAGGTAGACTCATGAGATCAGTTTTTTTCCCCCTGAACGGAGCTCTTAACATTGTCTCTAGTTCTGTAGTTGGCGTAGACCGTTTTGGTGACATGTAAGTATGTATGGTTGCACTAATCTGTAGGTATAGGTACCAATGCAGGGGTTCTGGTTCAATTCTGTCTTTAATCTGATTAAATGTGAGAATTTTTGAGTTCTGCAAGAAGTCTGCCACTCTATACAACCCCTTGTTTTCCCATTTTCTGACAGCTCTCCTCAGTTCCCTAGGTATCAAAAATTTAATGGGCTTACACAAGGATTCCGGTCTACACAGTTTGAGTCCTCTCGTGATTTTTGACCAAAGACCTAAGGCCTCCAATGTGACCGGTGATTTATAGTCTGTTGATTTGGGAAGCTTTTCTGTATCCCATAAGATGTCTGCTGCCCTATCATAACCTGCTATAGCTGCCTCCAACCTAGTCCAGATTAGCTCATTGTCACTCTTTCCCATCACCACCGTTTGGGCCAGTCTCGAGGCCCGATAATAGTCCACAAGATTTGGTACTCCTACTCCTCCCAACTGTCTGTGCTGTTTCAGCACCTGTGCTGCGATCCTACTCTTACCGTCGCCCCTTAAGAATTTTATCAAGTCATCTTGTAAGGCCTCAAGGTCTCTAGTGGGGACACCTATGGGCAGAGCACGGAAAACATACATCAGTCTTGGAAGGAGATTCATTTTGATCGCCGTCAATCTACCATACCATGAGAATTTCCCTTTTTTCCACTTTGCCAAGTCACCTCTAATGGCCCTATAAATTGGAATTTTATTAGTAGAAAAATTGTGTAAATGCGCATAAACAGCACGGGGATAATGGTGAATTAGTTATTTAAGCAAAACCGGGTTGGTTTAGTATATTTCTTCTAAATAGGATATACTAGTTTTAGCTATAGTGATCAATGCTGACTAAGCATATTTGGTGTAAATGCTAAATAGCTTAAATTTAAGATACTATTTAGATAGAATAAAAATCAAAAAACAAGGATTCAGATTGGCGTTGCTATTAGCAAAACTTGAATGGGTATTTGGACCTATAAAGTCCTGCGTACCTATGATCCAAGTTCAAGCTGGATCTTAACTAGTGATACGTTTGTAACATAAAAAGTATCAAGCACTATGTAATTATAGGCTGGATTAAATGCGGTATAGCTATATCAATAGATTTACACTTATTGTACTTTCTAAATTGAAATATATACCATAAAATAATACAGAGTGGAAAATAAACAACAATCTTGAGCAAATATATTATTACAATTTATTGCATATATGCTTTGAAAACATATAAATAAAACCCTGTGGTG
Source organism: Bombina bombina (assembly GCF_027579735.1). Lineage (NCBI taxonomy): Eukaryota > Metazoa > Chordata > Amphibia > Anura > Bombinatoridae > Bombina > Bombina bombina. The sequence continues at coordinate 109,491,066 of NC_069508.1, read as the reverse complement.
ACCGGTCACTGAGTAAAAAACGTATGGTTAAAAATCGGTAAAAATCTTGGAAAAATTTTGAATACGATTCCCTCTTGAACCTATATGTTTGATTCCTATAAAAGTTCCAATGAGAGAAGTTAAGAAAGTAAAATTTCGTTCCTGTTGATAAAGTTTATCGTAGAGTTTTGGTGAGGCTTTTATCTTTCTATAAATGCCCAGTTCTTTCAAAATCGTGATGTACGTTAGATTTCTTGAAATAATTAAAAGTCTACTTTTCAGACCGTGTTAGTCTAACCACACTGCCGGGCTGATACACTCTGAAGTGCTTACCTGTTCTGCGGTTGTACCTTACTGCGGTAGCACTAGTGTCTCTACAGCTTGCGGCTAGTTGGTGACATCACACGCTACGTCTGAGGTTAGGTGAAGTAGATCCGTCCGATATCCTTGCTCCTTGCTTCTTAACTCTGCGCAGAGTGCTCAGCTTGTGGAAGTAGTCCCACTTGTATCCTTCGCAATCCTCCGTACCCGTAGGTAGTAAAAACTGGAAATGTTTGTTATTCTTTCTTTAGTATCACCATCAACGCGTTTCGCCACTCTTGGTGGCTTTATCAAGATGGTTTAGTTATGATAGATTCCTTCTTTATAAATGCATTGGTAGATTTTCATTGGTTAATGAAATAAGCCTCACTTTCAACTTCTCTTTTGTTAAAGGTGGAATTTATAGGTAACTCTTAAGGTGGAATTGTCATTGTTCGTTCTTCCTCATAGTCCACATCTTTAGAAATAGCAGGCATATTAATGTCATTCTTTTAACTAAGAATTTATGCATACATTACCAATTTTTTATAATACGATGTATTTGATATATTTAATGTGCAACAGTCTATATTTGTCAATTTTGACATTTTGACATACTTAACTCCGACAATTATCTAAAAGATTCTCAAATTAAATATTGTAATTTCTTAATAGTAAGGGTAAATCTAAACACTATCTATCTAAGTTAATGCTCCATGTGTCTGTATTCTGTGCAACTGTTTTGGAACACATAATGGTATATAATATTAGTTATGTGTAATAGAGAGAAATAATACCAGTATTGTCATTAATATTGTGATTTTTAGGATATGATGTATAGTTCATGTATTTAAAGGATCAAAAATTATACAACTTGGTTGTTAAATTGTTATTGGTCCTAAATAGTATTCCCTATTGTCTTATAACATAATCCAGTTGTTAGTTTTTACTTTCATTACCAAGAGATTTTAATCTAAAATGAATGGACCCAGGTCTAGCTCTGAATTTAGACCTTTTGGGTATAATGTCTGCATTTCATATATGCATTCAGCTTCTTTTCTTAATAGTAGACGTTCATAGTCGCCGCCTCGCCATGGTTTTTTAATCTTACATATCCCCCAATATCTTAGATCTTTTATATTATTTTTATGTTTTAGCCTGAAGTGTTCGTACAATCTAGTATCCTGGTCCCCTTTTTCGATATGAATTTGATGTTCTCTAATCCTTGTTCTTAGGGTCCTGGTAGTCTCCCCTATGTATTGCTTCCCACAGGTGCACTGGATTAAATATATAATCCCCTTATCACTACACCTAATGGTATCCCTTATATAGTACTTCTTACTGGTATTGGTAGATATATATTCCTTACATTTGCTGCTGTGTTCGCAGGCTTTACAGCTATAGCAAGGATAGTAGCCTCTTAATCTATTACCCATCAAGTCTTGATCTTTTCTTTTAAGTTGTTGTGTCTTCTTAGTGAAGTCACTTGGGGCTAAGATGTTCTTAATATTTGTTGTCTTCCTGAAAATAATTTCTGGACGATCTGGGATTATATCTCCTATAATTGTATCTGATCTAATAAGATGCCAATATTTGTATATTATTCTCCTTAAGAGATTATGGTGACAACTATAATTAGTCACCAATGGTACTGTTAAATTGTCATTTTTGTTGACCTTGTTCTTTATTTTCTTTGAGAGAAGATCTTGTCTCTCTATATTTCTGACTTTAGATATATCAATTTCTAATTTTTCTGGTTCATAGCCTTTCTCCAAAAATCTACTTTCCAATATCTTAACCTGTTGATCATAATCTGAGATTTTTGAACAATTACGCCTAATCCTTAAAAATTGTCCCTTAGGGATGTTGTCGATCCAACGTTTAAGGTGACAGCTATGTGTTGGAATATAATTGTTAGCGTCTATTGGCTTAAAATGATTTTTGGTTGCTATTTGTCCATTCTCTACATAGATGTCCAGGTCTAAAAAGTGATCAATTCTTTACTTATAGTATAAGTGAATTTCAAATTTACCTCATTCTTATTCATATCTTCTAAAAAAGAAATTAGGGTTTCCTCTGTCCCTCTCCATACAATCAAAATATCGTCGATATATCTTTTGTAGAGCACGAGGTTTGCTCCCAGCTCATGCCCCTGGATAAAGTGGTGTTCCCATTTACCCATAAAAAGGTTGGCATAGCTGGGAGCAAACCTCGTGCCCATTGCAGTACCCTGTACCTGGATATAGATATTTCCATTGAAAGCAAATACATTATTCCTTAAGATAAACTCTATACATTCTAAAATAAAGTTCTTTTGCCTTAACTGTTTCTCATTGTTACTCTTTAAGAACCAGTCTATCGCAGCCAGACCTTTGTCATGTTGAATACTGGTGTATAATGAACTGACATCACTTGTAGCTAAAACATAATTTTCTTGCCACTCTATGTTTTTCAGAAGATTGAGAACCTCTGTAGTATCTTTTAAATAGGATGGCAATTTTTGTACATAATCCTGTAGGTGAGTGTCTACGTAGAGAGAAAGGTTAGAAGAAATGGAAGATATCCCTGAAATTATAGGGCGTCCGGGGGGGTCAATTAGAGTTTTGTGAATTTTGGGTAAAAAATACAGCATCGTCATTTTGGGATATTTTTGATAAATGAAATTCAATTCTTTGATATTGATTAATTCATTGTCTTTTGCTTTTATTAATAATTCTTGTAAATTCTTATTAATTTTGGTCATTGGATTTAATTTTAGCTTTTTGTATGTGTCTGTGTCATTTAATAGGCGGTTTGCTTCAATGATATATTTTGATGTGTCCATAATGACAACCCCCCCGCCCTTATCCGCCGGTTTAATGGTAATGTTTTTGTCTTTTTGTAGATTGGTTAGGGTCTCTCTTTCTTCTTTTGTCATATTAAATTTAGTTTTACTTTTATCATCCACTTTTAGTTTTGCTAAATCACATAAAACTGATCTTTCGAACACTTCTAAATTACTTCCCTTACTCTGATAGGGGTAAAAGGAAGATTTAGGTTTAAGTTGTGTATGAGTGATATCTTGAATGGAATTGGCACCTTGCAATAGTGTCCTTTCTATTGGATTTTTTATAAAGTGTGTCTTGATTGTTAAATTTCTCACAAATTTTTTTATGTGGATATGAGTTTCAAATTTATTTAATTTGGATGTGGGTGCAAAGGTTAGACGCAATTTCAATACTTTCTGTTCTTGTTCGCTAAGTTTCTTTTTGCTCAAATTAAATATGCCAATGTGTTCTATTTCATTTTCTTTTTGGACTGTGCATTTCTTTCCTCTTCCATTTCCCCTAACTCCTCTATGTTTCTTTTTGTCCGTATCTTTCTTTGGTCTAGGGGGGTGCTTACCCCTAAAAAATCCCCAGAAATGCTAGGTCTTTCTGAATCTCTACCATTGCCTGGTTCTTCTCTATTGTCTTTCTGTTTGTCTAGTATCTGATATCTATTTCTAATGGGGATCGTCCATTCTTTCTTCCTAAAGGAGGCTGATTGTGTTTGTCCTATGTAGTTCCCTTGTTGTCTATGTTGTATATAGTGGTCGTTGGATCGTGTATTCTCATATTCCCTTTGTGTTGGTATATCTCTATAATATGAATCCCTATTGTGATCTTGGTATCTATTTCTATAGTGTCTAAATCCTCCATCTTGTCTATAATCTTCTTCTATTCGTCTCATTCTATTTTGTTCAATTTCTCTATTGTAGTGATCATATTGCTCATTTTTGTATGTGTGATTATAATTGTAATTGTGATAATTATAATTTTCTGACTGGTGCTTTCTTTCTTTTTCTCTTTGAAAGGAGTGATAATCTCTTCTATGTGAATAATTTTGTGCATTGTGGTTGTGATTCCTATTATAATACGTATTTTGTTTATAGTGATGATTATCTGAACTATCTCTATATTTTTCTTTAAACTGGTTATTTCTAGGTGTGTATTGGTGATGTGATCTCATTCTTTCTTTATGTGTTTTTTCAGTGTCAATTTTGTGTGATTCCATATTCTCATTAGTGTCTATCTCATTATGTGATCCTCCTGATTGTATCCCTTCTATTATTTCGGGGGAAGTAATGGGTTGTTGATAATCCTGCTGGTCCCTGTTTAGTTTTCTCCATTTTACTGTCAGTACATTTTTACTTGTGTCATTGAGTCTGTCAATGATTTGTTTCTGTCTATTCAGAAAAATTTCACTATTTTGATAAATTTCTATTCTTTGTTTTATGTTTTCTATTTTGGTTTTAAAATCAGCTAAGCTTGCTGCTCTTGATTTTTTAATAATTTCTATCAATCCTACCGAGGCTTTCTCCAGGGTTTCGAACCACTCTATGTTATGTTCTTCACTTAATTCAAATGAACATTTCTTTTCCAATCTAAGACCTCTTGGTATTATTTTGTTAGTGATGTATTTATCTAGGAATATAAGTTCTGTATTCTGTTTGAATTCTTTGATCATAAGTGTTTCTAGATTGGTCAAAGTTTCACCTATATCAAAGGTATCATTTTGATCCATCTGATCAGGTGTTCCATTGGAAAGGAGATTTTCTCTCACTGTAAATAACTCCATAATTATATTAATAGTCTAATAAATGAAATAGTGTATATATGTAGAAAATAGAAAATCTACTCGTTTATAATTGAAATATTCGAATATTTTGAATGTTCTAAATATTTTTTGATAGGATATATTCTTATTAGTGGATGTTTTTTTATATAGAAATGCAGCTACCAAAGATTTGGGAAAATTATGTTGGTTTAATTGTAAAAAGGTTATTGGTGCGCAAATCTTACCCCTGCATAAACACTACTCTGTTCCCAAAAAAGTACAGTGTAAAAGGATTTTATTAGTAGAAAAATTGTGTAAATGCGCATAAACAGCACGGGGATAACGGTGAATTAGTTATTTAAGCAAAACCGGGTTGGTTTAGTATATTTCTTCTAAATAGGATATACTAGTTTTAGCTATAGTGATCAATGCTGACTAAGCATATTTGGTGTAAATGCTATATAGCTTAAATTTAAGATACTATTTAGATAGAATAAAAATCAAAAAACAAGGATTCAGATTGGCGTTGCTATTAGCAAAACTTGAATGGGTATTTGGACCTATAAAGTCCTGCGTACCTATGATCCAAGTTCAAGCTGGATCTTAACTAGTGATACGTTTGTAACATAAAAAGTATCAAGCACTATGTAATTATAGGCTGGATTAAATGCGGTATAGCTATATCAATAGATTTACACTTATTGTACTTTCTAAATTGAAATATATACCATAAAATAATACAGAGTGGAAAATAAACAACAATCTTGAGCAAATATATTATTACAATTTATTGCACATATGCTTTGAAAACATATAAATAAAACCCTGTGGTGACCGGTCACTGAGTAAAAAACGTATGGTTAAAAATCGGTAAAAATCTTGGAAAATTTTTGAATACGATTCCCTCTTGAACCTATATGTTTGATTCCTATAAAAGTTCCAATGAGAGAAGTTAAGAAAGTAAAATTTCGTTCCTGTTGATAAAGTTTATCGTAGAGTTTTGGTGAGGCTTTTATCTTTCTATAAATGCCCAGTTCTTTCAAAATCGTGATGTACGTTAGATTTCTTGAAATAATTAAAAGTCTACTTTTCAGACCATGTTAGTCTAACCACACTGCCGGGCTGATACACTCTGAAGTGCTTACCTGTTCTGCGGTTGTACCTTACTGCGGTAGCACTAGTGTCTCTACAGCTTGCGGCTAGTTGGTGACATCACACGCTACGTCTGAGGTTAGGTGAAGTAGATCCGTCCGATATCCTTGCTCCTTGCTTCTTAACTCTGCGCAGAGTGCTCAGCTTGTGGAAGTAGTCCCACTTGTATCCTTCGCAATCCTCCGTACCCGTAGGTAGTAAAAACTGGAAATGTTTGTTATTCTTTCTTTAGTATCACCATCAACGCGTTTCGCCACTCTTGGTGGCTTTATCAAGATGGTTTAGTTATGATAGATTCCTTCTTTATAAATGCCTTCTTTATAAATTCCTTCTTTATAAATGCACATTAAATATATCAAATACATCGTATTATAAAAAATTGGTAATGTATGCATAAATTCTTAGTTAAAAGAATGACATTAATATGCCTGCTATTTCTAAAGATGTGGACTATGAGGAAGAACGAACAATGACAATTCCACCTTAAGAGTCACCTATAAATTCCACCTTTAACAAAAGAGAAGTTGAAAGTGAGGCTTATTTCATTAACCAATGAAAATCTACCAATGCATTTATAAAGAAGGAATCTATCATAACTAAACCATCTTGATAAAGCCACCAAGAGTGGCGAAACGCGTTGATGGTGATACTAAAGAAAGAATAACAAACATTTCCAGTTTTTACTACCTACGGGTACGGAGGATTGCGAAGGATACAAGTGGGACTACTTCCACAAGCTTTCACCTATATCAAAGGTATCATTTTGATCCATCTGATCAGGTGTTACATTGGAAAGGAGATTTTCTCTCACTGTAAATAACTCCATAATTATATTAATAGTCTAATAAATGAAATAGTGTATATATGTAGAAAATAGAAAATCTACTCGTTTATAATTGAAATATTCGAATATTTTGAATGTTCTAAATATTTTTTGATAGGATATATTCTTATTAGTGGATGTTTTTTTATATAGAAATGCAGCTACCAAAGATTTGGGAAAATTATGTTGGTTTAATTGTAAAAAGGTTATTGGTGCGCAAATCTTACCTATGCATAAACACTACTCTGTTCCCAAAAAAGTACAGTGTAAAAGGATTTTATTAGTAGAAAAATTGTGTAAATGCGCATAAACAGCACGGGGATAATGGTGAATTAGTTATTTAAGCAAAACCGGGTTGGTTTAGTATATTTCTTCTAAATAGGATATACTAGTTTTAGCTATAGTGATCAATGCTGACTAAGCATATTTGGTGTAAATGCTATATAGCTTAAATTTAAGATACTATTTAGATAGAATAAAAATAAAAAAACAAGGATTCAGATTGGCGTTGCTATTAGCAAAACTTGAATGGGTATTTGGACCTATAAAGTCCTGCGTACCTATGATCCAAGTTCAAGCTGGATCTTAACTAGTGTTACGTTTGTAACATAAAAAGTATCAAGCACTATGTAATTATAGGCTGGATTAAATGCGGTATAGCTATATCAATAGATTTACACTTATTGTACTTTCTAAATTGAAATATATACCATAAAATAATACAGAGTGGAAAATAAACAACAATCTTGAGCAAATATATTATTACAATTTATTGCACATATGCTTTGAAAACATATAAATAAAACCCTGTGGTGACCGGTCACTGAGTAAAAAACGTATGGTTAAAAATCGGTAAAAATCTTGGAAAAATTTTGAATACGATTCCCTCTTGAACCTATATGTTTGATTCCTATAAAAGTTCCAATGAGAGAAGTTAAGAAAGTAAAATTTCGTTCCTGTTGATAAAGTTTATCGTAGAGTTTTGGTGAGGCTTTTATCTTTCTATAAATGCCCAGTTCTTTCAAAATCGTGATGTACGTTAGATTTCTTGAAATAATTAAAAGTCTACTTTTCAGACCATGTTAGTCTAACCACACTGCCGGGCTGATACACTCTGCAGTGCTTACCTGTTCTGCGGTTGTACCTTACTGCGGTAGCACTAGTGTCTCTACAGCTTGCGGCTAGTTGGTGACATCACACGCTACGTCTGAGGTTAGGTGAAGTAGATCCGTCCGATATCCTTGCTCCTTGCTTCTTAACTCTGCGCAGAGTGCTCAGCTTGTGGAAGTAGTCCCACTTGTATCCTTCGCAATCCTCCGTACCCGTAGGTAGTAAAAACTGGAAATGTTTGTTATTCTTTCTTTAGTATCACCATCAACGCGTTTCGCCACTCTTGGTGGCTTTATCAAGATGGTTTAGTTATGATAGATTCCTTCTTTATAAATGCCTTCTTTATAAATTCCTTCTTTATAAATGCACATTAAATATATCAAATACATCGTATTATAAAAAATTGGTAATGTATGCATAAATTCTTAGTTAAAAGAATGACATTAATATGCCTGCTATTTCTAAAGATGTGGACTATGAGGAAGAACGAACAATGACAATTCCACCTTAAGAGTCACCTATAAATTCCACCTTTAACAAAAGAGAAGTTGAAAGTGAGGCTTATTTCATTAACCAATGAAAATCTACCAATGCATTTATAAAGAAGGAATCTATCATAACTAAACCATCTTGATAAAGCCACCAAGAGTGGCGAAACGCATTGATGGTGATACTAAAGAAAGAATAACAAACATTTCCAGTTTTTACTACCTACGGGTACGGAGGATTGCGAAGGATACAAGTGGGACTACTTCCACAAGCTGAGCACTCTGCGCAGAGTTAAGAAGCAAGGAGCAAGGATATCGGACGGATCTACTTCACCTAACCTCAGACGTAGCGTGTGATGTCACCAACTAGCCGCAAGCTGTAGAGACACTAGTGCTACCGCAGTAAGGTACAACCGCAGAACAGGTAAGCACTTCAGAATGTATCAGCCCGGCAGTGTGGTTAGACTAACATGGTCTGAAAAGTAGACTTTTAATTATTTCAAGAAATCTAACGTACATCACGATTTTGAAAGAACTGGGCATTTATAGAAAGATAAAAGCCTCACCAAAACTCTACGATAAACTTTATCAACAGGAACGAAATTTTACTTTCTTAACTTCTCTCATTGGAACTTTTATAGGAATCAAACATAGAGGTTCAAGAGGGAATCGTATTCAAAATTTTTCCAAGATTTTTACCGATTTTTAACCATACGTTTTTTACTCAGTGACCGGTCACCACAGGGTTTTATTTATATGTTTTCAAAGCATATGTGCAATAAATTGTAATAATATATTTGCTCAAGATTGTTGTTTATTTTCCACTCTGTATTATTTTATGGTATATATTTCAATTTAGAAAGTACAATAAGTGTAAATCTATTGATATAGCTATACCGCATTTAATCCAGCCTATAATTACATAGTGCTTGATACTTTTTATGTTACAAACGTATCACTAGTTAAGATCCAGCTTGAACTTGGATCATAGGTACGCAGGACTTTATAGGTCCAAATACCCATTCAAGTTTTGCTAATAGCAACGCCAATCTGAATCCTTGTTTTTTGATTTTTATTCTATCTAAATAGTATCTTAAATTTAAGCTATATAGCATTTACACCAAATATGCTTAGTCAGCATTGATCACTATAGCTAAAACTAGTATATCCTATTTAGAAGAAATATACTAAACCAACCCGGTTTTGCTTAAATAACTAATTCACCATTATCCCTGTGCTGTTTATGCGCATTTACACAATTTTTCTACTAATAAAATCCTTTTACACTGTACTTTTTTGGGAACAGAGTAGTGTTTATGCAGGGGTAAGATTTGCGCACCAATAACCTTTTTACAATTAAACCTATAAATTGGAAGATAGTTTAACTTATATAGATCTGACCAGCTGTCGCTTAGTTTAACTCCCAAGTAAGTGATGTGCTTTTCCCCCCCCCTCAATATTGAAATTCAATTCAATCATCTTTTTTGTGTGTGCTGGGAGACAGACCTGAAGAGCCTCGCACTTGGCAGCATTAATCTTGTAGCCCGAAATTATTGAGAACTCGTCTAATGTTTTGTATAGGTGTGTTAATGAGTGTAGGTGCCTGGTTATCGTTAGTAACACGTCATCCGCGAACAACATTAATTTATGTTCTGAATCTACCACCTGTATTCCCTTGATATCTTTTTCGTTCCTAATATATGAGGCCAGTGGCTCTATGCATAGGGCGAATAACAATGGTGACAGTGGGCACCCCTGTCGAGTCCCGTTCAAGATTGTTATTTGTCTAGAAATGTGTCCCGCTGCCCCCACTACCACTGGTGGATTAGAATAGATACCTTTGAGAGCCTGTATAAAGGACCCTTTAAACCCCATAGTCTAGAGCACTGTAAACATGAAACCCCAGTCTACCCTGTCGAACGCTTTTTCTGCGTCCAATGACAGGAATAGAGCTGGGGTCCCAGCAGCCCTCGCGAAATCTATTAAGGTGGTAGCTCTCCTAACATTATCCGGGGCCTCCCTTCCCTGTACAAAGCCCACTTGATCCTGGTGGACCTTAATGGGGACTATCTGATTTAATCTATTTGCCATTATCTTGGCAAAGATCTTTATGTTGTGGTTTATCAAGGATATCGGCCTATAATTCTGACATAATTTAGTGTTTTTTCCCCCTTTTGGAATCACAATTATCTTAGCTTTAAGTGTTTCTCTAGGTATCTCCCAACCCTCCATTATTCCATTACAGAAGTTGACCAAATGGGGTATCAGCTAATTTCTAAAAAGTTTGTAGTATTCCCCGGTCAGTCCGTCAGGGCCTGCAGCCTTACCAGTTTTCAAATCCTTAATTACCCTCAGGACCTCTACACTAGTTATTTTCTTGTTAAGACTCTCTAAATCACTATCTTTTACGGTCGGGAGTCTTGCTCTCTCTACAAATTATCTCGTCTTGTCCGCTATATCCCCTGGCCCTAATTTTTTCCCATCATAGAGAGTTTTGTAATACTTTGCGAAGCTATCAGCTATTTCTTGTGGGTGTGTGGTGAGATCCCCCTTTTCTGTATAAAGCTTAGGGATGGAGAAGAATTTATTTATTTCTCTCAATTTGTATGCCAAGAACCTATCGGGTTTGTTGGCGTATACAAAATAATGGGCTCTCATCCACAGGGCTGCCCTAACGGAAGCGTCATTCAAGATTTTAGCCAACTCCCTCCTCTTTGGCACTAAAAGTTGATAAATGTGAGTAGATGTGTTTTGACGGTGGTCTTTTTCTAATTGTTTAACTTCTTTCTGAAGGGTATCTACTAATTTTGCTGACGTTTTATTTTTAATTGACTTCTCCTTTATTAACAGACCTCTAATAAAGGGCTTATGCGCCTCCCAAACCACCAATGGATTATTAACTGAACCCATATTCATGTCCCAGTATTCCCTGAGTGCCCTCTGTGCCTTCCCATATATATCCGGGTCCCTCAGCAAGCCCGGACTATATGTCCATGAGCGTTGTCTGGCGAAGTTAATTAAGCCCGCCATCTCCGCGTAGACCAGGGAGTGGTCTGACCAGACCCATGCCTGAGTGCCTACCCTCACCAGAGAAGGTGATAATATTTGGCTAATATAGATGTAGTCGAGTGTGGTGTATAGTTTATGTGCCGGGGAGTAATAAGTGTGGTCGTGGTCGAGTCTACCCATTGCCTCCCACGTGTCAATAAGGCTATGTTCCTCCAATGAATTTTTAATGGACTTGACTATGCTGTTGTGTCTGTGCTGTTTGTTAGAAAGCTTGGAATTCCCAGTCCCCTCCTTAGGGGCCAAATTAACATTGAAGTCCCCGGCGAGGATCACTCTAGTTTGTGACCATTGTGTAAGCAAAGAAGAGATTGTGTTGAAGAAGGCATTTTGAGTCTCATTAGGGGCATATAAATTACATAACGTCACATTAGAACCCTGAATTGTCCCCTGCACTATAACATAGCGTCCGTCTTTGTCTGTGGTCACCTTGTCAGTTACTAGGTCGAGAGATCTGTGCACCAATATCGTGACCCCTCTTTTTTTGAGTCTGAGGTGGAATGGAAATGATGAGGGAAGTGGCGTGACCAAAACCTGGGGACAGATGACTTCACAAAGTGGGTCTCTTGTAAAAAGATAATTTTGTCCTTTGTCCTCAGGTATTGGGTTATAGCAGTCCTCCTCTTAGTGTCTGTGTTTAGCCCCCTAACATTGTGAGTAAGTATGGTTATGTTGTGTGGTGACATCCTGCAGTACCCTTCACTCCATGTCTCCTCTCCCCCCTTATGGCTGTGACCCCCTCAGTGTTATGTCTGGGCTTCAACAACCCAACCTGTGACTCCTCTGGTGCTTCCTGTTTCCCTAATCCCCTGATTTGAACTTCGTATTTACTTATTGGAGACCCAGCCTGGAAGAATAGAAACAAAAACATGCAGTAACTTTTCAATGTAACATAAAATAAGCCAATCTCGACTAAACAATACATTTAGAAAGGCCTAAAAGGCAGCCAAAAATTACTTTCTTATAATGACTCAAACTGGCGTACTATTATATAAAGCCAGTTCTGCAACCTCTAGTGTAGTGACCTTCCTGTGAGGCAAAGGTCATAGTCTTTAACAGTTCTATCGTACTGATCAATTTTAATAAACAGTCTTCTTCAGAAGCTCGAACCAAAGTCCAGTACACATTATTAACAAAAAAAACCTGTAAGAAAAATACAACTCTAACAGTATTATATACTCATCTGTCCGGCGTTCATGTCCTGATAAGTCTCGCACCACTCGGTCGTGCAGGTCCAGCACGGCCAAGTCCAAAGACAGGGCACTACTAAGTATCACTTAATTTCAACCTTGAAAAGAAAAAGAAAAGGAAAAAAAAGTCCCTGTATCTTCATGTCTTCTTTCTCTTCTCGGGAACACGAGTCCACTTCTTCTGGAGTGACATTCTGTTACCCTCTTCCCCCCCTGCTGAGGGTCTTTGTTGATGAAAGGTAGGTGGTTCAAGTTTCATTTTTCTGCAAGTCTCTGGGATCTCTGCTGGGTCTTTAATTGATATGACTCTATTTTCCCAAGAGATGTGCAGAGCGAATGGGAATCCCCATCTATACGGGACCTGATTTTTCCTCAGTAGGGCTGTCAGTGGACGAAGAGCCCCTCTTCTCTGTAGTGTCCTTAGGCATAAATCCTGAAAGAACTGGATGATATTGCCCTGGTGCTTGTATGTCGGGTGTCTGCGTGCTGCCGCCATTATTTCTTCCTTTTCTTGGAATCTGAGCATGCAAATTATTATATCTCTGTCAGGTATAATGCTGCTATTTCACTAATCTCCTTCATTCTGTCCCTTTAAGACCTGCAGCAACCCTGCTTTTCTCCCTATATAAGGCTCCTCCCTACTACTTATCGTTGCTTAGTATTGCAGATATCACTTGTCTGTCTGTGAACCTTTGCCTACTGTGAACGCTGTTCACACGCTCCAGTCCAAAGTACTCAAAGTGGAATCAATATCCTTTAAACCGGTGCTCACTCCACTTGCCTCTAAAGATTGTATGTACTTTTACCTTTGCTTCTGCCTGCAACGTCTTTTCATTCTCTGAGCAGGAATCTGTTCATACCGGGACTCTTCCTATCTTCCTGCTTGTCAGCTCTCTGCGCACCGAACTGCAACGCGGTGACGTCATCGCCGGCTGCGACTCCTCTGCCTCTAGCTGCGGGCCTTCAGCCTGTCCACTCTCCAGTTTGAGCATCTGCCGCCTGACACTCCTCTGGGTAAGCCCGCTCCCCTTGTGTACCTCGGGCCGCTTCTACAAATGCTCTAAAATCGTTACTGTGCCTCCATCCATATATTTATCATTTAAATGTTGCATTACGCTTATCTATGAATTACTTACTTATGCGTAGTACTTGTTGGTCTGTTACAACTGAACCTGATATTACCATCTTGCTTTATTTTAGTTGTGGTTTAGACAAGTCATACTACCTCTCAGGACAGTTAGTGTTTACCCCTGCTGCTAATTTTTTCATCACAGTGTTAACCCTGACACATGTGGCAGCCATAGGGTGTGAAAACAAACTATCCCTGTATATTAAACATTGCTTTGTGTGATTTTGTAACTACATTGATGCGCAGATTTCCTATATGTTTCCAAACCTAATCACATGTGCAAAACATATCTTACTAGTTTGTAACTTCCTAGCAGTTGTGATCCTTAATTACAGCTATAACATATATCAAAGAATCTTAATTCCAGTCAATCATCACATAATACTAAGCCAGCCTACTATGGATCCAGCTGGGATGAATACTCATTTGCAGAACCTCACACAGAGGGTTGATCTGCTTACTGAAGCTTTAAATTCCCTTAAAGTTGAAAATGACACAATGAAGACCTATATCAGGGATGTTCTAGATAAAAGGGTTCCCATACTAGAACCCCAGGTTAGCACCCCCGAGAAATTTAGTGGTGATAGGTCCCAATATAGAGACTTCATGAATGCATGCCTGCTCTTATTTTATTTAAAACCCCATACCTATCCTAATGATAGAGCACGTGTACTCACAGTCATCTCCTATCTAAGGGGTGAGCCCCGGACCTGGGCTAACTCCTATTTTGAAACCAATGATGAGATATTAAATTCCCTAGAAAGTTTCTTCTCTGCCATGGGAGATTTATATGAGGACCCGTATAAACAACTCACCGCCGAGAACGCAATGAGAGGTCTGAAACAAAAGAAAAAAAATGTTGAGGACTATATCACCGAGTTTAAAAGATGGGCCAAGGACTCACAGTGGAACAATCTATCACTGAGAAACCAGTTTAGGTTAGGTCTATCAGACGGCATAAAGGATGAGCTCTCACGTTCTGAGTTGCCCCAAACCCTTGAAGAATTAATGACACTTAGTATTACCATAGACAGGCGTCTCAGAGAGAGACAACAGGAACGCTCCTATCATGAAAGTTTCCCTAAAAAACATAATATACCTCCTCTGAGCAAACCCACTCCTGAACCTATGGATATAAGTTTCATTAAAGGCCCGCTCTCACCTGAAGAAAAGAACAGGAGAAGGTCTAACAATCTATGTTTATACTGTGCTTCTGAGACTCATACTGTTAGAGATTGTCCTTCCCTGCAGAAACAAAACAAGGGTAAGACTTCTATTCAACCTTTTTGTTGTACCACTCAGCACTTATCTACACCCTATTTACACTTATCTCTTCTTTTGCAGTGGGACTCTCACCGGGTCATGGCTACCGCGATCATTAATTCGGGAGCAACAGCATCCTATATTGATAGTGTATTTACTCACATAAATAAAATACCTATAGTCAAAAAGAAGTCTCCTGTTTTATTAAGGGGAATTGACGGTAACCCTATCCCTAATGGTCCTGTAGAATATCAGACCATCCCTTTACTTATCTCCTCTACTGATCATCATAGGGAATATATCACATTTGACATCATACCTTCTCCTATTTCATCCATTGTACTAGGTTTAAATTGGCTTCGTTCTCATAATCCCCAAATTGATTGGTCCAACCTGACACTTTCCTTTAATTCTAAGTATTGTCTCTCTACTTGTTTTCCAGCTACAGCTTTACATACATCTGAACTTCCTCAAGTTCCACAGCTTCCTGACGTTTATCAGGACTTTGCTGATGTTTTTAGTAAAGTAGAATCTGAAAATTTACCACCTCATAGAAAATATGATTGTCCTATAGAGATCATTTCTGGTTCTGAAATCCCTACAGGACATATTTACCCACTATCCAATCCAGAACTCACACATCTAAAGAGCTACCTAGATGAAAACCTAAAGAAAGGTTTCATTCGGCCCTCTACCTCCCCAGCTAGTGTTTGGAATTTTTTTTGTAAAAAACAAAGATGGTACACTGAGACCCATTGTTGATTATCGACAATTAAACAAAATCACAATAAAAAACCGTTACCCCTTACCTCTCATACCCGAGTTGATAGAGAGATTGGAAGGTGCGACGTTTTTCACCAAACTGGATTTAAGGGGTGCCTATAACCTCATTCGTATTAGAGCAGGTGATGAGTGGCTAACGGCATTTCGAACCCGTTATGGTTTGTTCGAATATGTCGTTATGCCTTTTGGGCTCTGCAATGCGCCCGCAACCTTTCAGCACCTCATCAACGATTTTTTCAGAGATATATTAGATGTGTTTGTAGTTATTTATCTTGATGATATTTTGATTTATTCCAAAACATATCAACAACACATCTCACATGTCAGACAAGTTCTATCTAGACTTAGGGGTAACCACCTTTACGCCAAGGCAGAAAAATGTTTCTTTAACACACAGTGCATTACTTTCTTGGGTTATGAGATCTCTCCCACAGGTATTTCTATGGAGCACAAAAAGGTTGAAGCAGTCTTAAATTGGCCCACTCCCAAAACTATGCGCCAGGTCCAATCCTTTTTGGGGTTTGCGAATTTTTACCGCAAATTTATAAAAAACTTCTCTAAGATAGCCCTACCTCTCACTTCCCTCACTAAAGGCAATGCACCATTCAAATGGACACAAGAAGCCCAGCATGCCTTTAACTTATTCAAACGTATGTTCACTTCTGCTCCGATACTCCGTTTCCCTGACCCCAATCTACAATTCGTATTGGAGGTTGACGCCTCTAATCATGCTATTGGAGCAGTCCTTTTACAAAGAGAGAGTTTAACTAAACCACTTCATCCTGTGGCTTACTATTCACGGACTTTAAATTCTGCCAAACAGAACTACCCTATAGGAGACAAGGAACTCCTGGCCATTAAACTCTCCTTAGAACACTGGCGGCACCTGCTTGAAGGCACATTAATACCCACTCTCATATACACGGATCATAGAAATCTCCAGTATTTGAAATCCACTAGAACACTGTCAGCTAGACAGGTTCGCTGGAATCTTTTTTTTTCCCATTTCAATTTCTTGATCACTTATCGTCCAGCAGGAAAAAATCAAAAGGCAGATGCCCTCTCAAGAATTTCTTCCCATTCTCCAACTCCACCAACGGTTAGCTCAGTGATACCGAAGGATAATTTTGTATCTTTTGCAGCTGATATGTCTTCCATTCTACAGAGGGAACAAACTAACGATTTGACGAAACCCACAGAACTCCTTCAAGTCAACGCACAAGGACTATATACTCATGACACAAAGGTTTATGTTCCACCTACTCTGAGACCCTCATTTCTCCAATCAGTTCATGACTCCATTTTAGCTGGTCATCCTGGTCTCCATAAAACCCAAGAATTGGCAAGAAGGAACCACTGGTGGCCAACTATTTCAGCCGACGTTAAGAATTATGTCCTCTCTTGTCCAACCTGCACCATTTCCAAAAAGGATAAACATGCTCCTTATGGTCTCCTACTTCCCTTACCAACACCAAAGAAACCTTGGTCTGAGATCGCTTTAGATTACATCGTGGATTTACCCTTATCCTCTAAGAATAACACTATCTTAGTGGTTGTGGACCTCTTCACGAAGATGTGTCATTTCATCCCCTTTTCTAAACTTCCTACTGCATTAGAGACCGTACAGTTACTTATCAAACACGTCATTAAACTACATGGATTACCCACTTCCATACTGAGTGATAGAGGGACCCAATTTTCCAGTAAACTCTGGTACCAATTCTGCAAGACTTTCTCCGTTGAAAGGAAATTAACAACTGCCTACCACCCTCAGTGTAACGGTCAGACCGAGAGATGTAACCAATGGTTGGAGCAATTTTTAAGACTGTATTGCTCCACCAATCAAAATTCCTGGTCTGATTACCTCTCTTATGCAGAATTCTGTTATAACAACACTATCCATTCCACTACTGGAATGTCTCCATTTTTTGCCAATTACGGATTCCACCCAGCTTTCTACTTGTTTGAACCCTCTAATATTTCTTCACCCAGTATTTCCGAGTTGTCAAACAGCATTTCTTCTAATTTCTGAAAAATTGAATCTGCCATAAATCATGCTAAAGACACATACAAAAAGTATTATGACAGGCGAAGAAATCCTCCTCCTATCTACAATGAGGGTGATCTTGTCTGGCTCTCCACCAAACATTTACGTCTCAATACTCCTTCTAAGAAAATGTCTCCTCTCTTTGTTGGTCCCTACCCAGTGTCACGTATCATCAATGCCAACGCCGTTCGTCTCAAACTACCAGACACCCTCAGAATTCATCCAACATTCCACGTTTCCCTCATTTAACCTTACCGAGTTCTTAGAGACTCCGGAACTTCAACAACTGTACCCACGATCTCCATCGATCCTGCCCTGGAGTATGAGGTACGATCTGTATTGGACTCCCGTATCCGTAGGGGTCAGTTGGAGTACCTCATTCATTGGATGGGTTACTCCCACGATGAGGACTCCTGGGAGCCTGCACACAACATCTCTGCTCCTCGTTTGCTCTCTGCATTCCATCAGCGACATCCTGATCGCCCGAAGCCTTGAGCCCCGGAGTGGCTCCTTGAGGGGGGGATTCTGTCAGGTATAATGCTGCTATTTCACTAATCTCCTTCATTATGTCCCTTTAAGACCTGCAGCAACCCTGCTTTTCTCCCTATATAAGGCTCCTCCCTACTACTTATCGTTGCTTAGTATTGCAGATATCACTTGTCTGTCTGTGAACCTTTGCCTACTGTGAACGCTGTTCACACGCTCCAGTCCAAAGTACTCAAAGTGGAATCAATATCCTTTAAACCGGTGCTCACTCCACTTGCCTCTAAAGATTGTATGTACTTTTACCTTTGCTTCTGCCTGCAACGTCTTTTCATTCTCTGAGCAGGAATCTGTTCATACCGGGACTCTTCCTATCTTCCTGCTTGTCAGCTCTCTGCGCACCAAACTGCAACGCGGTGACGTCATCGCCGGCTGCGACTCCTCTGCCTCTAGCTGCGGGCCTTCAGCCTGTCCGCTCTCCAGTTTGAGCATCTGCCGCCTGACACTCCTCTGGGTAAGCCCGCTCCCCTTGTGTACCTCGGGGCCGCTTCTACAAATGCTCTAAAATCGTTACTGTGCCTCCATCCATATATTTATCATTTAAATGTTGCATTACGCTTATCTATGAATTACTTACTCATGCGTAGTACTTGTTGGTCTGTTACAACTGAACCTGATATTACCATCTTGCTTTATTTTAGTTGTGGTTTAGACAAGTCATACTACCTCTCAGGACAGTTAGTGTTTACCCCTGCTGCTAATTTTTTCATCACAGTGTTAACCCTGACACATGTGGCAGCCATAGGGTGTGAAAACAAACTATCCCTGTATATTAAACATTGCTTTGTGTGATTTTGTAACTACATTGATGCGCAGATTTCCTATATGTTTCCAAACCTAATCACATGTGCAAAACATATCTTACTAGTTTGTAACTTCCTAGCAGTTGTGATCCTTAATTACAGCTATAACATATATCAAAGAATCTTAATTCCAGTCAATCATCACAATCTCTAGGCGGGTCATCACCTTTAGGTTTTGGCCTGAGTGCCCTGTGTGCCCTTTCTATCTGAAATTTCTCCTCACCTTCGACCCCTGTGATACCTTGAAATAAATTGAGTAGATACGTATTCAGCTCTTTTGGGGTTACCGATTCTGGGACACCTTTAAGGCGTATATTGCAGCGGCGGCTGCGGTTCTCGAGATCCTCGAGCTTGTCATGTATATCATCCAGCTCTTGTTGATGGGCTGTCGTCTGAGATGAAAGATCATTTAGGCCTTCTGTTAGAGCTTCTCCGCTTTCTTCTAAGGAGTCAACTCTAGAACCTAGGTCGCCCACTTCCTGTTTAAGTTCCGATAGACTGTTAGCGACCGTGTTCTGAAGCGTTTCAATTTTTTCAAGGAGCCTCTCAAAATTTGTAGAAATGTCCTGTTTTGACACCAGCTGTTCTAGATCAGCTCTGGTTAGGGGTTCGTGGCTACCCGCCTCTGGGAGGGGGTTCGTGTCGTTATCTCCCTCTCTGTCTGCTTGGGGTGATCTTTGTTCTGGTGACCTCTCCCCCCTGGAAGCTTTAAAAAAGATGGGCGCCGTAGCCTGCTTGTTAGCTGGTGTAGCTTTAATGTTCCTTCTAGAGGCCATGCCTGCGGCTCCTCAATTACCAGGCAGAGACTAACTTATGTGTAAATCAATATGTTCACCTCCAGCAGTCTATTAGTCACTTAAGTGCCCCTTCAGTACACTTTCATCGTGTTTCCAAAATCTGTATATTGGTGGGGAAGCATACCATAGGCCACAGATGATGTCACAACAACTTACAGTCCCTCTTCTCAGCTTGTATTTATTTTAACTAGGTAGACTAGTTAGTAAATAGCTATTAACTATTTACTAGCTACCTAGTTAAAATAAATACAAAGTTAAATGTGAAATAAAACCTAACCTGCCTTACACTAAAACCTAACTTTACAATAAAATGAAATTAAATAAATAAAATACATTTATCTAAATTACAAAAAAAAATAAACACTAAATTACACAAAATAAAAACGAAATGATCAAAAATAAAAAAAGAATTACTCCTAATCTAATAGCCCTATCAAAATTTGGATGGACATTTCCCTTAAAAAGGCATTTAGCTCTTTTACTGCCCAAACCCTAAACTAAAAATAAAACCCACCCAATAAACCCTTAAAAAACCTAACACTAATCCCCGTGGCGCAGGTCCATCTTCAAGACATCCGGCGCGGAGCATCCTCTTCTTCCGATGTTCAACGAAGAATGAAGTTTCCCTTTAAGGTACGTCATCCAAGATGGCGTCCCTAACATTCCGATTAGCTGATAGAATTCTATGAGCCAATAGGATTTAAAGGGTAAAAAATCCTATTGGTTGTTGCAATCAGCCAATAGGATTGAGCTTTCATCCTATTGGCTGATTGGATCAGCCAATAGGATGAAAGCTCAATCCTATTAGCTGATTGCAACAGCCAATAAGATTTTTTACCGTTTAATTCCTATTGGCTGATAGAATTCTCTCAGCCAATCGGAATGTAAGGGACACCATCTTGGATGACGTACCTTAAAGGGAAACTTCATTCTTCGTTGACCATCAGAAGAAGAGTATGCTCCGCGCTGGATGTCTTGAAGATGGACCCGCTCCACACCGGATGGATGAAGACTTCTGCCACCTGGATGAGGCTGGATGCACGGTCTTTGAAAACTGTAAGTGGATCGTCGGGGGTTAGTGTTAGTTTTTTTTTAAGGGTTTATGGGGGGGGGGTTATTTTTAGCTTAGGGTTTGGGCAGTAAAAGAGCTAAATGCCCTTTTAAGGGCAATGCCCATCCAAATGCCCTTTTCAGGGCAATGGGGAGCTTAGGTTTATTTAGATTTTTATTTGGGGGGTTTGGGTATGTGGGGTGGGTTTTACTGTTGGGGGGTGTTTGTATTTTTTTTTACAGGTAAAAGAGCTGATTTCTTTGGGACAATGCCCCGCAAAAGGCCCTTTTAAGGGTCATTGGCAGTTTAGTGTAGGATAGGGTTTTTTTTTTATTTTGGGGGAGCTTTTTTATTTTGATAGGGCTATTAGATTAGGAGTAATTCTGTTTTATTTTTAATAATTTCATTGTTTATTTTGTGTAATTTAGTGTTTATTTTTTTGTAATTTAGATAAATGTATTGTATTCATTTTATTTATTTTATTTTATTGTAATGTTAAGGTTTTATTGTAAGGCAGGTTAGGTTTTATTTTACAGGTAAATTTGTATTTATTTTAGCTAGGTAATTATTAAATAGTTAATAACTATTTACTAACTAGTCTACCTAGTTAAAATAAATACAAACTTACCTATGAAATAAAAATAAAACCTTAGCTAGCTACCATATAACTATTAGTTATTTTGTAGCTAGATTAAGTTTTATTTTACAGGTAAGTATGTATTTAGTTTAAAATAGGTATTATTTAGTTAATAATTGTAACTTTAATTTAGCTGTATTTTAATTATGTTAAAGTTAGGGGGTGTTAGGGTTAAGGTTACGTTAGGGTTAGGTGTAGGAGTTAATAGGTTTATTATAGTGGCGGTGTGGGCGGGCAGCAGATTAGGGGTTAATAATATTTAAATAGCGTTTGCGATGCGGGAAGTCGGCGGTTTAGGGGTTAATAGGTTTATTATAGTGGCGACGATGTCGGGAAGCGAAGAAATAGGGGTTAATACATATTTGAAATGGGGGGATGTCCGGAGCGGCAGATTAGGGGTTAATTCATTTATTATAGTATTTGCGATGCGGGAGGGCCTCGGTGTAGGGGTTAATAGGTAGTTTATGGGTGTTTAGTGTACTTTGTGACAGTTTAGTTATGAGTTTTATGTTACAGCTTTGTAGCATAAAACTCATAACTACTGACTTTAGATAGAGGTACGGATCTTGTCATTTTAGATTGTACTGCTCACTTTTTGGCCTCACAGCAAAACTCTTAATACTGGCGCTATGGAAGTTCCATTGAAAGAGAACTTTTCTTAAAGTGCGGTACTGACGTTGCATGACGGCCAAAAAAGTGTGCGGTACAGCTGTTCTGACAAGACTTGTAATACCGGCGTTAGGGCCATAACGATGCTTTTTCACTCATAACGCAAAACTCGTAATCTGGCTGACTGTGTTGGTTATGCAAAACTGGGGAATGGGTAAAAAAGGGATTATCTATCGTTTTAAACAATAAAAATTCTGGAGTAGACTGTCCCCTTAACTTTGAGGTGGTGCCTATGAATTATTCTTTAAATACAACTGTTTATATTTTCTTTATATTTTTTCTCTATGTAGAGAATATTTTCCTTAAAGGGCCATTAAACCCAAAGATTTTCTTTCACAATTCAAATAGAGAATACAATTTTAAACAACATTCCAATTTACTTCTATTATCTAATTTGCTGCAATCTTTAGATATCCTTTGTTAAAGAAATAGCAATGCACATTGGTGAGCCAATCACATGAGTCATCTATTTGCAGCTACCAATCAGAAGCTACTGAGCCTATCTAGATATGCTTTTCAGGAAAGAATATCAAGAGAATGAAGCAAATTAGATAATTGAAGTAAATTAGAAAGTTTTTTAAAATGGTATTCTCTATCTAAATCATGAAAGAAAAAAATTGGGTTTAATGTCCCTTTAAGTAAAAGCTGATAAAGATGTTTTTTTTTGTTAAATAATGATTTGACTATAATAGACAAAACATAAATGAAATGTAATTTCAAACCACTACAGTTTATGCACTCTATAATCATTAAAGGTATATGAAACCTCAAAAATGTCTCTTGATTCAGATCGATCATACATTTTTAATCAACTTTTCAATTTACTTCTAAAAGCAAATTTGCTACATTCTCTTTGTATCCCTTGTTGAAGGAGCAGCAATCCACAACTGGGAGCTAGCTGAATACAAGAGGCCAATGACAAGAGGCATACATTTGTAGCCACCAATCGGTACCACCAAGCTGCACCTAAGCCTACCTAGGTATGCTTTCAACAAATTTTATATATATATATACAGTATATATATATATATATATATATATATATATATATATATATATATATCAATGTAAATATTTGCATAGGAAATTAGCACATCTAGGCAAAATTCCCTGCTCGCTTTTTCCCAGAAATACCTCATATACAATATTACTATTGCACAAGGGAATTCTGGGTAAGATATGCAAATTAGATATGCAAATTCTCATTTTTTTGCTTCAAAATAGTTTTAATACAGAGATCCTTTTTAACTGAAATTAAAATTCTCCATGTGTCAAAATTAAATCAATGTAAATATCTGCATAGGAAATTAGCACATCTAGGAAAGATTCCCCGCTCGCTTTTTCCCAGAAATACCTCATATACAATGTTACCATTGCACAAGGGAATTCTGGGTAAGATATGCAAATTAGATATGCAAATTTTCAGTTTTTTTGCTTCAAAATACTGTTTTCACACAGCTATCCTTTTAACAGGATTGTTACAGCAAACCAGAAATGTCCTATGCAAATATTTACATTGATTTAATTTTGAGACATGGAGGATTTTAATTTCAGTTTTTTATCTCCCCCCTTAATTTTAATGAGAGAGAGAAAGAGAGAAAGAAAGAGAGAGAGAAAGAGAGAAAGAGAGAAAGAGAGAAAGAGAGCGAGAGCAAAAGAGAAAGAGAGAGAAAGAGAGAAAGCGAGAGAGAGCGAGAGAGAGCGAGAGAGAGTGAGAGAGAGAGAAAGAGAGAAAGAGAGCGAGATCGAGAGAGAAAGAGAGAAAGAGAGAAAGAGAGCGAGATCAAGAGAGCAAGAGAGAAAGAGAGAGAGAGAAAGAGAGAAAGAGAGAAAGAGCGAGAGCGAGAGAGAGAGAGAGATAAAGAAAGAGAGAAAGAGAGAAAGAGCGAGAAAGAGAGAGAGCGAGAGCGAGAGAGAGAGCGAGCGAGAGAGAGAGCGAGAGAGAGAGAGAGAGAGAAAGAGAGAGAGAGAGAGAGAAAGAGAGAGAGAGAAAGAGAGAGAGAGAGAGAGAAAGAGAGAAAGAGAGCGAGAGAGAGAGAGTTTAAAAATGCATGCATTATTTGAATCATTCAAGTTTAAATTTGTACTTTTGTGTCCCTTTAATTGTGTTTCATTCAATGTGCACATGCTTATAAAAGTGTGTGGTTAATCACAATACTTGAGAAAAAAATCTTTCTGGAATTGAAAGAAAAAGGGTGCATTCATTTTAAATATTGTGATTGGTTTTATATCCTGTAATAGGTCAAGTATATGGCCTGTCTAGTCTAATAGCGCCTCAGACTTATTTTCAAACACAATTTTATGGTTTACAGTGCCCCCTTAAGACACACGTGATCTTTACTTTAGAAGAGCTTCTAAAAAGTTTATAAAATTATTTATAAAAAGCAATCCCCATAGACTTTTACGATGAATTCTGTCAAAAAATGATTTAATAAACTTTTCTTAAGGATTGCAATTGAGCCCTACATTTCCAGAAACAGAAATGATTAACTCCCTTGAGTCCTTGTGAGAATTCAAGTCAAAAACATAATTTTATCATATAGGTGAGGGTAATTAAATTAGCTCTATAGTATGGAAGCCAAAACATGCTTTTTTTATTTGAATATGTCAAGAATTGCTTAAAGAGACATGATACCCAAATGCTGAATCCTTTGAAAGTGATGCAGTATATCTGTAAAAAGCAGACTAGAAAATATCACATAAACATCTTTTGTGTAAAAAAAGGATATCTATTAGTGATGTCGCGAACATAAAATTTTCCACTCGCACACAGCAAATGCAAATTTCCGCAAATGTTCGCAAACGGGCGAACCGCCAGGCTAATTTTAAAACCCACAGGGACTCTTTCTGGCCACAATAGTGATGGAAAAGTTGTTTCAAGGGGACTAACACCTGGACTGTGGCATGCCGGAGGGGGATCCATGGCAAAACTCGCATGGAAAATTACATAGTTGATGCAGAGTCTGGTTTTAATCCATAAAGGGCATAAATCACCTAACATTCATAAATTGTTTGGAATAACGTGCTTTAAAACATCAGGTATGATGTTGTATCGATCAGGTAGTGTAAGGGTTATGCTCGCTTCACAGTGACAGACCAAACTCCTCGTTTAACGCACCTCAAACAACTGCAAACAGTCCATTTGCACAACCGCAAACTCCCCATGTCCCGTTCCTTGTCCTCACTGATGTCATTGAAGGTCTCTTCCTCCACCCAGCCACGTACAACACCAAGGGTCCCCGAAAGGTGAACAAGCCCCCTGGGACGCCTGCTGTGTTTGGTCTTCCACCTCCTCAAAGCCACCTTCCTCCTCTGACTCCTCTTCTTCAGACTCCTCTCTCTACGTTGCCTCTCTCTGTATAAGGTGTGTTAAGTAGTACTATTCCTATCAGTTTAATCCCTGTTACGTCCCCTATCAGGGGACGTGTATATGGCATCGATTTTAGGAACCGGGAGATGGAAAAAGATGCTTGGTCGGTCCTCCTACTTCAAATTTGGGGCACTGCACATGCATTCTAATGTGCCACCAGATAGGAGTGGTGTGTTAAGTAGTACTATTCTTATCAGTTTAATCCCTGTTATGTCCCCTATCAGGGGACGTGTATATGGCATCGATTTTAGGAACCGGGAGATGGAAAAAGATGCTTGGTTGGACCGCCTACTTCAAATTTGGGACACTGCGCGTGCAATCTAATGTGCCACCAGATAGGAGTGGTGTGTTAAGTAGTACTATTCTTATCAGTTTAATCCCTGTTACGTCCCCTATCAGGGGACGTGTATATGGCATCGATTTTAGGAACCGGGAGATGGAAAAAGATGCTTGGTCGGTCCTCCTACTTCAAATTTGGGGCACTGCACATGCATTCTAATGTGCCACCAGATAGGAGTGGTGTGTTAAGTAGTACTATTCTTATCAGTTTAATCCCTGTTACGTCCCCTATCAGGGGACGTGTATATGGCATCGATTTTAGGAACCGGGAGATGGAAAAAGATGCTTGGTTGGACCGCCTACTTCAAATTTGGGACACTGCGCGTGCAATCTAATGTGCCACCAGATAGGAGTGGTGTGTTAAGTAGTACTATTCCTATCAGTTTAATCCCTGTTATGTGCCTTTTTTTTTGGTTTGGTTTTTGAAACCACAGTGCAGCACCAGAGGCCAGAAAAATTAGGCATGTACACATGCCTGAAAAATTAGGTATTGTTGCAGCCGCTGCTGTAGCAGCGGCCAGAAAAAATTATGTTTGTTTCCCAGGCAGAAAGTGCCCTAAAACATTGTGGCTTGAACCCTAGTTGGTGGCGGATAAGTCACGCAAGTCATCCGGCATTCAGAGATAAAATACAGCAGCGTGTGGACCATTTTTAGCCCAAGGCAGCTCATCTCATCAGGCCTTTTTTAGTTGAATGTATCGCCCACTGTCAGCCCCTTCGAGATCCATCCCTCATTCATCTTAATAAAGGTGAGGTAATCTAGACTTTTTTGACCTAGGCGACTTCTATTCTCAGTGACAATACCTCCTGCAGCACTGAAGGTCCTTTCTGACAGGACACTTGAAGCGGGGCAGGCTAGAAGTTCTATCGCAAATTGGGATAGCTCAGGCCACAGGTCAAGCCTAAACACCCAGTAGTCAAGGGGTTCATCGCTCCTCAGAGTGTCAATATCTGCAGTTAAGGCGAGGTAGTCTGCTACCTGTCGGTCGAGTCGTTCTCTGAGGGTGGACCCCGAAGGGCTGTGGCGATGCGTAGGACTTAAAAGGCTCTGCATGTCCTCCATAAACAACACGTCTGTAAAGTGTCCTGTCCTTGCCGGCGTGGTCGTGGGAGGAGGAGGATTACTTTCACCTCTTCCCCTGTTAGATTCCCGTTGTGCTGGGACATCACACTTATACGCTGTGTAAAGCATACTTTTTAATTTATTTTGGAACTGCTGCATCCTTTCCGACTTGCGGAAATTCGGTAACATTTCAGGCACTTTCTGCTTATACCGGGGGTCTAGTAGCGTGGACACCCAGTACAGGTCGTTCTCCTTCAGCCTTTTTATACGAGGGTCCCTCAACAGGCACGACAGCATGAAAGACCCCATTTGCACAAGGTTGGATGCCGAGCTACTCATGTCCCGTTCCTCATCCTCAGTGATCTCACTGAAGGTATGTTCTTCCCCCAGCCACGTACAACACAACAGGTACCAGATAGGTGACAACGAGCACCCTGGGATGCCTGTTGTGGTTGGTCTTCCTTCTCCTCCTCAAAGCCACATTCCTCCTCTTCCTCACAATCCTCTTCCAAGTCCAGCAAGTGATGCTGATAAGGCTGTTTCTGGTGGTGATGGTGACCACAACTCTTCCTCTTCATGCTCATCTACAGCCTGATCCAGCACTCTTCGCAGGGCACGCTCCAGGAAGAAAACAAATGGTATGATGTCACTGATGGTGCCTTCGGTGCGACTGACTAGGTTTGTCACCTCCTCAAAAGGATGCATGAGCCTACAGGCATTGCGCATGAGCGTCCAGTAATGTGGCAAAAAAATTCCCAGCTCCGCAGAGGCTGTCCTAGCACCCCGGTCATACAAATAGTCGTTAATGGCTTTTTCTTGTTGGAGCAGGCGGTCGAAAATTAGGAGTGTTGAATTCCAACGTGTCGGGCTGTCGCAAATAAAACGCCTCAATGGCATGTTGTTTTGCCACTGGATATCTGAAAAGTGCGCCATGGCTGTGTAGGAATGCCTGAAATGGCCACACACCTTCCTGGCCTGCTTCAGGACGTCCTGTAAGCCTGGGTACTTATGCACAAAGCGTTATACAATCAGATTACACACATGTGCCATGCACGGCACATATGTCAACTTGCCCAAATTCAATGCCGCCAACAAATTTCTTCCGTTGTCACAAACCACTTTGCCGATCTCCAGTTGGTGCGGAGTCAGCCACTGATCCACCTGTGCATTCAGGGCGGACAGGAGTGCTGGTCCGGTGTCACTCTCTGCTTTCAGGCAAGTCAACCCCAAGACGGCATGACACTGCCGTATCCGGGATGTGGAATAGTACCTGGGGAGCTGGGGGGGTGCCGTTGATGTGGAGCAAGACGCAGCAGCAGAAGAGGACTCAGCCGAGGAGGTTATGGAAGAGGATGGAGTAGGAGGAGTAGAGGAGGTGGCAGCAGGCCTGCCTGCAAGTCGTGGCGGTGTCACCAACTCCTCTGCAGAGCCACGCATTCCATGCTTGGCAGCCGTCAGCAGGTTTCCCCAATGCGCAGTGTAGGTGATATACCTGCGCTGACCATGCTTTGCAGACCAGGTATCAGTGGTCAGATGGACCCTTGCCCCAACACTGTGTGCCAGACATGCCATTACTTCCTTTTGCACAATCGAGTACAGGTTGGGGATTGCCTTTTGTGCAAAGAAATTTCGGCCGGGTACCTTCCACTGCGGTGTTCCAATAGCTACAAATTTTAGGAATGCCTCAGACTCCACCAGCTTGTATGGTAAAAGCTGGTGGGCTAAGAGGGCAAGGGGGTGACTTTGTGACATTGGCTTCTTACGCTCAAACATGTCCTTGAAAGACACCTGACTATGGGCAGATGAGCAGGTACTGCTCAAGGCGAGAGACGGAGTGGCGGATGGTTGAGAGGGGGCAAGGAGGACAGCAGTGTTTGATGTGGCTGAAGATGCTGGACCAGGAGGAGGATGGCGGCTTTGAGTTTGTGTGCTGCTTGTACTCATGTGTTGATCCCATAGGCGTTTGTGATGTGCGATCATGTGCCTTTGCAAAGCAGTTGTACCTAGGTGGGTGTTGGACTTCCCACGACTTAGTTTCTTTTGGCACAGGTTGCAAATGGCATCACACAAAAAAAATGCCACACTGCTGAGCTCTGCAATGACGGCATTCTGGTGGTGGCAACAGCATGCGTTGATTGGCGTGCTGTCTGGCTGACCCCGGGTGCCGATGCATGCTGTTTGACTGTGCCACTAGCTCCTTGCGACGACCTCCCCCTGCTTCCAACTCGTCTCCTCCTCCTCTCTGTCTCCCCATCTGAACTTTCCCCCTGTTGTTCTTCTCTTCTAGCGGGCACCCATGTGACATCCATGGACGCATCATCATCATCAACCACTTCATTTGTATCTGACAACTCAGCAAAGGAAGCAGCAGCGGGTATAGCATCATCATCATTACACCGTACGTCCATGTGTGTAATGCCTGACTGAGACATATCCCTGTTATCTACATCCTCTGGCAATAATGGTTGCGCATCACTCATTTCTTCCAACTGATGTGTAAATAACTCCTCTGACAGATCAAGTGAAGCGGCTGTGGTGCTAGTGTTGGTGGTGGCGGCAGGCGGGCGAGTGGTAACTTGAGAGGTGCCCGAAGCTAAGCTGGAGGAGGATGGTGCGTCAAGGTTCTGAGCGGAAGCTGTAGAAGATTGGGTGTCCTGTGTTAGCCAGTCAACTATGTCCTCAGAAATGTTCGAGTTCGGGGTACGTGGCCTCTGAACACTGGGCATTATTCTAGGGCCAAAGGGAATCACAGCACCACGACCATGACGGCCCCTGTGGGGTGGCCTGCCTCTGCCTGTCATTTTTTTTCCGATTAGTGGTACTATGTGTGCAAGCTACTGTGACAACAGATATGAGTGGCACTGTGCACTGGCAGAAGTTGGCAGAGTAGACGCTGTAGGCCTGACACACACGCTTGCAGACAACTAACTGCTATTCAATCTATTACAGTCAAAATTGTATTTTTTTTTTTAAATGTACACTACTGTTACACCAGATATGAGTTGCACTGGTGTGACACTGTACCCCGACAGGCCCTGAAATGCACACGTGTGAAGGAAACTGACTGCTATTATTTCACAGTCAAATTTCTAGTTTTTTTTTTAATGTACACTACTGTTACATCAGATATGAGTTGCACTGATGTGACACTGTGCCCTGACAGGCCCTGAAACGCACATGCGTGAAGGAAACTGACTGCTATTATTTCACAGTCAAATTTCTATTTTTTTTTTAAATGTACACTACTGTTACACGAGATATGAGTTGCACTGGGGTGACACTGTGCCTGATCGCTTCCAGCTGCTTTCCGGTTATTGCAGGATGCCTCGATATCGAGGCATCCTGCAATAACAAATTTTACCCTTCTGGTGCAGAGAGAGACACTCTGTGGCCCTCTCTGCACTGGGTATCGATGGCCGCATTCGTTAGTGGGTGGGAGCTGAAGTGGGAGGCGGGTGGGGGGCCATTGATGCAGTCCTTGTCAGAGAGGGGGGCGGGATCGCGCGCGCGTACCTGGGAGGAGGCGGGCGGGCGCGTGCACGGGGAGGGAGCGGGTGGGAACCGCTACACTACAGAAAAAAATGTTTTTATAAGTGGGAGAAAGGTGTGCAAAATATTTAGTACTTGGAAATCTAAGTGATCTGGGGGATTGGTCTGGGAGGGAAGCTACACTACAGAAAAATGAAATAAAAATAAAAAAAAAAACATTTTATTTGCAAACTGGGTACTGGCAGACAGCTGCCAGGACCCAATATGGCCCCCAATAAGGCAGAGGGGGAGGGTTAGGAAGCTGTTTTGGGGGGGGGGATCAGGGAGGTTGGGGGCTAAGGGGGGGGATCCTACACAACAGCATATGTAAATATGCTAAATATATATATATATATATATATATATAAAGATACCTTTTATTTTAGTACTGGCAGACTTTCTGCTAGTACTTAAGATGGCGGGGACAATTGTGGGGTGGGGGAGGCAAGAGAGCTCTTTGGGAGGGATCAGGGAGTCTGATCTCTACACTAAAGCTTAAATTAACCCTGCAAGCTCCCTACAAGCTACCTAATTAAGCCCTTCACTGCTGGGCATAATTCATGTGTTGTGCACAGTTGCATTTAGTGGCCTTCTAACTACCAAAAAGCAACGCCAAAGCCATATATGTCTGCTATTTCTGAACAAAGGGGATCCCAGAGAAGCATTTACAACCATTTTTGCCATAATTGCACAAGCTGTTTGTAAACAATTTCAGTGAGAAACCTAAAGTTTGTGAAAAAGTTGACTATTTTTTTTAATTTGATCGCATTTGGCGGTGAAATGGTGGCATGAAATATACCAAAATGGGCCTAGATCAATACTTTGGGTTGTCTACTACACTACACTAATGCTAAAATTAACCCTTCAAGCTCCCTAATTAACCCCTGCACTGCTGAGCATAATACACGTGTGGTGCGCAGCAGCATTTAGCGGCCTTCTAATTACCAAAAAGCAATGCCAAAGCCATATATGTCTGCTATTTCTGAAAAAAAGGGGATCCCAGAGAAGCATTTACAACCATTTGTGCCATAATTGCACAAAATGTTTGTAAATGATTTCAGTGAGAAACCTAAAATTTGGAAAAATGTAACATTTTTTTTTATTTGATCGCATTTGGCGGTGAAATGGTGGCATGAAATATACCAAGATGGGCCTAGATCAATACTTTGGGTTGTCTACTACACTACACTAAAGCTAAAATTACCCCAAAAAGCTCCCTACATGCTCCCTAATTAACCCCTTCACTGCTGGACATAATACACGTGTGGTGCGCAGTGTCATTTAGCGGCCTTCTAATTATCAAAAAGCAACGTCAAAGCCATATATTTCTGCTATTTCTGAACAAAGGGGGTCCCAGAGAAAAATGTACAACTATTTATGCCATAATTGCACAAGCTATTTGTAAATAATTTCAGTGAGAAACCTAAAGTTTGTGAAAAAATTTGTGAAAAAGTGAACAATTGTTTTTATTTGATCGCATTTGGTGGTGAAATGGTGGCATGAAATATGCCAAAATGGGCCTAAATCAATACTTTGGGATGTCTTCTAAAAAAAAAATATATACATGTCAATGGCTATTCAGGGATTCCTGACAGATATCAGTGTTCCAATGTAACTAGCACTAATTTTGAAAAAAAAAAATGGTTTGGAAATAGCAAAGTGCTACTTGTATTTATGGCCCTATAACTTGCAAAAAAAGCAAAGAACATGTAAACATTGGGTATTTCTAAACTCAGGACAAAATTTAGAAACTATTTAGCATGGGTGTTTTTTGGTGGTTGTAGATGAGTAACAGATTTTGGGGGTCAAAGTTAGACAAAGTGTTTTTTTTCCATTCTTTCATCATATTTTATAATTTTTTTAATAGTAAATTATAGGATATGATGAAAATAATGGTATCTTTAGAAAGTCCATTTAATGGCAAGAAAACAGTATATAATATGTGTGGGTACAGTAAACGAGTAAGAGGAAAAATACAGCTAAACACAAACACCGCAGAAATGTAAAAATAGCCCTGGTCCCAAACGGACAGAAAATGGAAAAGTGCTGTGGTCATTAAGGGGTTAATGTACACTACTGTTACACCAGATATGAGTTGCACTGGTGTGACACTGTGCCCTGGCAGGCCCTGAAAAGCACACGTGTGAAGGAAACTGACTGCTATTATTTCACAGTCAAAAAAGTGTTTTTTTTTTTTTAAATGTAGACTACTGTTACACCAGATATGAGTTGCACTGGGGTGACACTCTGCCCTGGCAGGCCCTGAAACGCACACGTGTGAAGGAAACTGACTGCTATTATTTCATAGTCAAAAAAGTGTTGTTTTTTTTAAATGTACACTACTGTTACACCAGATATGAGTGGTGTCACTGGGCAAGTGGGCACAGTATACGCTGTGAGCCTGACACATACGCTGGCAGGCAGGCAACTGCAATTAGATTGCACAGGGAAAAAAAAAAAAGCAGACTGATGTTCTAGCTCTAAAAAGGGCTTTTTGGGGTGCTGTCCTTACAGCAGAGATCAGATGAGTCCTTCAGGACTGTAGTGGACACTGAATACACTAGCCTAGCTATCGATTTCCCTATTAAATCAGCAGCAGCTACACTGTCCCTCCTCTCACTAAGAATGCAGCTTCTGAATGAATCTAAAATGGATGCTGTCTAGGAGGTGGGAGGGTCTGGGAGGGAGGGTCTGCTGCTGATTGGCTGGAATGTGTCTGCTGACTGTGAGGTACAGGGTCAAAGTTTACTCAATGATGATGAATAGGGGGTGGACCAAACATCGCATATGCTTGCCCGCCACGGCGAACAAGCTATGTTCGCCGGGAACTATTCACCGGCGAACTATTCGCGATATCACTAATATCTATCTCACTATGTCCTCAGTGGCCACATCCCATTGTAAAGGTTATTTAAGGATCCAATTAGGCTGCTTCTCTTGTGATTTACAAAGGAGCATGCATCTGGCATTTGCATGCAAAATCACTTTATTCCCACCTTTAATTCATTATAAAATCTCACAAGATTATGTTGAATTCACACAAGATAATAGCAAAGCAAAGTGTGAATGCCGATTGGCTGTTTTATTTCACCATGCAGATAACAGTAAAAACAGTAGTTGACGTATATATATATATATATATATATATATATACACACACACACACACACTCACTCACATACATACAGGGAGTGCAGAATTATTAGGCAAATGAGTATTTTGACCACATCATCCTCTTTATGCATGTTGTCTTACTCCAAGCTGTATAGGCTCGAAAGCCTACTACAAATTAAGCATATTAGGTGATGTGCATCTCTGTAATGAGAAGGGGTGTGGTCTAATGACATCAACACCCTATATCAGGTGTGCATAATTATTAGGCAACTTCCTTTCCTTTGGCAAAATGGGTCAAAAGAAGGACTTGACAGGCTCAGAAAAGTAAAAAAAAAAAAGAGATATCTTGCAGAGGGATGCAGCACTCTTAAAATTGCAAAGCTTCTGAAGCGTGATCATCGAACAATCAAGCGTTTCATTCAAAATAGTCAACAGGGTCGCAAGAAGCGTGTGGAAAAACCAAGGTGCAAAATAACTGCCCATGAACTGAGAAAAGTCAAGTGTGCAGCTGCCAAGATGCCACTTGCCACCAGTTTGGCCATATTTCAGAGCTGCAACATCACTGGAGTGCCCAAAAGCACAAGGTGTGCAATACTCAGAGACATGGCCAAGGTAAGAAAGGCTGAAAGACGACCACCACTGAACAAGACACACAAGCTGAAACGTCAAGACTGGGCCAAGAAATATCTCAAGACTGATTTTTCTAAGGTTTTATGGACTGATGAAATGAGAGTGAGTCTTGATGGGCCAGATGGATGGGCCCGTGGCTGGATTGGTAAAGGGCAGAGAGCTCCAGTCCCACTCAGACGCCAGCAAGGTGGAGGTGGAGTACTGGTTTGGGCTGGTATCATCAAAAATTAGCTTGTGGGTCCTTTTCGGGTTGAGGATGGAGTCAAGCTCAACTCCCAGTCCTACTGCCAGTTTCTGGAAGACACCTTCTTCAAGCAGTGGTACAGGAAGAAGTCTGCATCCTTCAAGAAAAACATGATTTTCATGCAGGACAATGCTCCATCACACGCGTCCAAGTACTCCACAGCGTGGCTGGCAAGAAAGGGTATAAAAGAAGAAAATCTAATGACATGGCCTCCTTGTTCACCTGATCTGAACCCCATTGAGAACCTGTGGTCCATCATCAAATGTGAGATTTACAAGGAGGGAAAACAGTACACCTCTCTGAACAGTGTCTGGGAGGCTGTGGTTGCTGCTGCACGCA
Source organism: Bombina bombina (assembly GCF_027579735.1). Taxonomy (NCBI): domain Eukaryota; kingdom Metazoa; phylum Chordata; class Amphibia; order Anura; family Bombinatoridae; genus Bombina; species Bombina bombina. The sequence goes on along the minus strand of NC_069508.1, from coordinate 109,456,031 downwards.
ATGTTGATGGTGAACAGATCAAAACACTGACAGAATCCATGGATGGCAGGCTTTTGAGTGTCCTTGCAAAGAAAGGTGGCTATATTGGTCACTGATTTGTTTTTGTTTTGTTTTTGAATGTCAGAAATGTATATTTGTGAATGTTGAGATGTTATATTGGTTTCACTGGTAAAAATAAATAATTGAAATGGGTATATATATTTTTTTTGTTAAGTTGCCTAATAATTATGCACAGTAATAGTCACCTGCACACACAGATATCCCCCTAAAATAGCTATAACTAAAAACAAACTAAAAACTACTTCCAAAACTATTCAGCTTTGATATTAATGAGTTTTTTGGGTTCATTGAGAACATGGTTGTTGTTCAATAATAAAATGAATCCTCAAAAATACAACTTGCCTAATAATTCTGCACTCCCTGTATTTAGATATGTGTATGTATGTATCTCTTTGTTAAAGCCTTTTGCATGCCTTTTTTTTCTAACTCTTGAGATCTAACATTTTTGAGCCCTTATATCATGCATTTTTAAAAAATACTTTTTATTAGACAATGTAATTATTAGTGTAAATATGCTTTTAAATGTATTTTTGATGTGTTTTTTGCAACTTTTTTGACTTGCATAACAGTTAACCAGAGCTCTGAAGTCACGCTATCCATAGACTAAATTCAATTGCGCTCAAGCAAACATGTTTACTTTCAATTTTTAATATGCATTCTACTTCCAACATACGCAATGAGCTCTGAAAACCCCTTATCACTTGCATGCAATAATTAGCGCTCCACTTGTAATCTACCCTAACTGTATTGAATTGAACTTTTAGGGCTTGTATAAATTTTAGATATCTATTATTATTATCATCAGTTATTTGTAGAGCGCCAACAGATTCCGCAGCACTATAAACATAGGAGGCATACAAGGAAACATTTATAGGGATCAAATGAGTAGAGGGACCTGCCAAAAGTCGCACTCTTGTAGTCGGCTCTTAAGAAGGTGATCAACAAACAGCTGGGCTCTTAGGCTTACATGCTAAGGGGGTCAAGAGGATTGCAATGGAGGAGAGGAACTGATATAAAGAAAGGTTAGTGTAGGTTGTATACATCCCTGAATAGTAGAGTCTTTAGGGAGCGCTTGAAGCTTTCAAAACTAGGGGAGAGTCTTGTGAAGCGAGGCAGAGAGTTCCATAAGATGGGAGCCAGTCTGGAGAAGTCCTGTAAACTGGAATATGAGGAGGTAACAAGAGAGGAGGAGAGTAGGAGGTCATGAGCAGAGGGAGAGTATCTGGAGACAAGGTCTGAGATAAAGGGGAGGCAGTGCCGTTAAGGGCTTTGTATGTCAGAGTGAGAATTTTGTTTTGAATTCTGGAGGCAAGAGGAAGCCAGTGAAGGGATTGGCAGAGAGGTGCAGTAGATAAAGAGCGACGTGTAAGGAAGATGAGCCTGGCAGAGGCATTCATTATTATTATTATAATTTATTTGTATAGCACCGCCAAATTCCGTAGCGCAATTCATTATGGATTGTAAAGAAGCTAGGCGGCAGCTAGGGAGACCAGAGAGGACAGAATTGCAGTAGCCAAGGCATTAAAGGATGAGAGAGTGGATTAAAATCTTAGTTGTGTCTTGTGTAAGGAAATGTCTAATTTTAGAGATATTTTTAAGGTGGAAGCGGCAGGATTCAGCCAAGTACTGAATGTGAGGAGTGAAAGATCTGAGTCAAATGTGACCCCAAGACATCAGGCATGCAGGGTAAGGGTAATAATGGAGTGGTCGACAGTTATAGAGAGATTGGGGGTTTAGATTTTGGAAGAAGGGGGGAAAATAAGAAGCTCAGTTTTGGAGAGATATAGCTTAAGGTAGTGAGAGGACATACAGGAAGAGATGTGAAAAAGACAGTTAGTGACACAGGTTAGCAAGGAAGGAGATAGGTCTGGTGCAGAGAAGTAGATTTGGGTGTCATTGGCATACAAATAATATTGGAACCTGTGGGACTTTATTAAGGAACCTAATGATGATGTGTAGATTGAGAAGAGAAGGGGACCAATGACAGAGCCTTGCGGTACACCAACAGAAAGTGGTGATGGGGCAGAGGAAGCCCAAGAGAAGGCTACACTAAAGGTACAGTTAGCCAGGTAGGACGAGAACCATGAGAGGGCACAAATGCCGAAGGATTGGAGGGTTTGGAGCAAAAGAGGGTGGTCAACAGTATCAAAGACTGTGGACAGATCAAGGAGGATAAGCAGAGAGAAGTGGCTGTTTGATTTTGCTGTAAGCCATTTGTTGGTAACCTTAACAATTGCTTTCTCTGTGGAGTGATGGGGACAAAATCCAGATTGCAGTGGGTCAAGGAGAGAGTTTAATGTAAAGAAATGGGATATGCATGCATATACTTGCTTTTCGAGAAGCTTTGAGGCAAGAGGGAGTAGGGAAATAAGGCAGTAGTTGGATAGGGAGGTTAGATCAAGAGAAAGATTTTTGAGGATAGGTGTGACCAGTGCATGCTTTAGAGAAGAGGGAAATATACCGGTGCTGAGGGAGTATAGGGGTAAGGGTAGGAGAGAGGGAGGGGAGTAACTGGGAGGGGATAGGATCAAGGGGACAGGTAGTGAGGTGAGAGCACATTATAAGTGCAGAAACTTCTTCCTCAGTAACAGGGGAGAAAGAGCTAAATTTATGGCTATGTGGGCTGTGGTTGATTGCGAGCATTTGAGGGGAATGAAAGTATGTTGAGGTGATTTTGTTTCTGATGGAGTCGATTTTGTTATTGAAGTTGCTGGGGTGGGGGTGGGCGGACAAGAGTATTGAAAGTGGAACATCTGACTAGGGAACATCTGAGATGTGGAAGAAGGAAAGCTGAGTCCAAGTATCAGAAAATAGGTTTATTGCAGAGTAGGCTTTCTGGATGCAAGGTAAGCTCCAATCTTACGCGTTTCACGCATGAGCACATGCGCTTCATCAGAGATATCGGTCACTGCTGTTCAGGATCCATATAAAGGGGTGAGTGGCCTATCAGGACAAGTTTAATCCTTTACTCATAGGTGAGGAAATTGCCTGCAGGTGTATAGTTTAATGGTCACTCACTACTGTGTTTACATCGATCCTGTGCAGCAGAAGGCTGAGAAGAACAGATATGTGATGGTTACATGGTTTTAAAAAATATAGCTTGATTGTACATAATATTTCAAACATATGTATATATATATTCAGTGGGTGTAGTGCTGGGTGAGGTCACAAAGGCGAGTGCTAGCTCTAAATGCTTGTAGTATACTTTAGTATGATTTTGATTTCTATATTTTCACATTTAGAAGTGAGCACATCTTAAAGTTAGACAGTAGGGCCATACTTTAAAACCTTGTAATATGACAAAAGCCCTTTATAGGGAGATTCAGACTTATAGGGATTATATCTGGCCCTTAAACAAAAGTTAAAATTAACAGTAGCCTTTAATGTGACTTGCAGCACTACTCCAAACATCATCATGCATAAAAATGATTAATAACATTCTGAGGTCTAATAGCATTTGTAACAAGCTTTAGTAAGTTGTATTAGTGAATTACTTCTGTAAGGCCACTAGGGAAGTATATGTTTGGTTTGTTATATACCTAGGGTCCCCTAATAATATTTGGCTCATAGTTGTGTATGACAACTGGTCTTAAATGGAAATAAACAGAAGATGCAAAATTTCTCTACAATGAGTATTGCCGATACTAAAGGAGGAAGTTCTGTTATATAATACTATAGGGGAATGCTAGTGTGTGTTAGCTACCTCACCTTTTGTAAATAACAACGCGGGGTAAGGAATTAAAACTATTAGATAAGCATGATAAAAAAAAAAAATGTTTTTTTTTCTTATTACAATAGATAAGCTAAAGGAAAAATAATCAATCAATTATTGGAAGAGGGATAAATCTAACTAGACCTATGCTAAGGACATTATGTATTTTTATGTGTATATCTCTTAATTATTTATTCTAGTTTCTTTCTTTTCTCTACTCTGAGATTTTTTCTATCTTTGGTCCGGGGATTTTAGATCTAGAGACAGCTTAGGTGAATGTAAAAGGAGTGTCCTATTCACTCAATATATAGATTAACATCATATCTTTTGTTCATGCCTTGTGGTGCCCTAGTTTGCAGCATAAAGATCCAGTATACTTCTCTTTTGGATAATGTTTTGTTCCTATCTCCTCCCAGAGGATTGTTTATTATATGTTCAATTGCTTTGAATGTAAAATGAGTCAGTTTTTGTGAATGTGTATGAAAATGTTTGGCCACTGGTGTTCTGGGGAATTCTTCCTCTATGGATAGGAGATGTTCCCTTATGCGGTCTTTTAAGGGGCGTGTAGTGATGCCAACATATTGTTGTTGGCAGTATGAGCATGTGATCAGATAAATTATGTATGTTGATGTGCAATCCATCCTAGTGGTAATGGGGTATGATTTGTTAGTTTGCGAGGAAGTGAATGTTAAGCACTTGTCAGTATGTTTACAGCTTTTACATGGTATACGACCACATCTATAGTTTCCTTTTATGGGGGTGAGCCAGTTGGTGATTGATGGAATTTTATTGTGAAACTTATGTGTGATCTTGTCTCGTATTGTTGGTGCTTTTTTAGCTACAAATCTGATACGTTTCTGTAATTTGTCCCTTAGAATGGTATCACTATTGAGAACAGGTAGATACTTCTTAATAATTCTAGTGATGGTGTAGATTTGGTTACTATAATTCGTGACAAAACATATGTCTTCTTTTGTATCATTTCTGTTAGATATAGTTTTGACTGTTTTGCTGGTTAACAATAGTGTCCTATCCATTCTCATTACTTGAGATTTAGTTTTGAGAAGCAAGCTTTTTTTGTAGCCTCTAGCTACTAGTCTATTTGTAAGTTCATCTGCTTGTTTGATGTATGTCTGGAGAGAACTGCAATTTCTCCGCAGTCTGAGGTATTGACCCTTAGGGATGCCTCTTTGTGTGTGTGGAGCATGGCAAGAGTCTGCTCTTAGTATCGAATTTCTTGCTAGAGGTTTTCTAAATGTGCTGGTTATGATTTCTCCTGCACTGTTGTGTTCTAGTGTGAGGTCTAGGAAATTAATGATGTGGTCATCATTTTGATGTGTGAATGTCAAATTGAGTGTATTATTATTGAAGTAATTGATGATCTCCTGGATGGTAAGTTCTGTGTTCTTCTTGTAAATCAGAATTAAGTCATCTATAAACCTACCGTATACAACTACTTTGTCCTCGAGGGCCAGTCCACCCCCAAAAAGATAAAGATGTTCGAAGTACCCCATATACAAGTTTGCATATGAGGGGGCAAACTTGGCCCCCATGGCGGTGCCACATTTCTGGAGGTAGTAATGGCCCTCGGAGACAAAGTAGTTGTGTGTGAGAAGAAATCTTGTGAGTTCCACTAGGAATGTGATAAATTCCTCTGAATAACTAGTGTGTCTCCTTAGCATGTATGTCAGAGCTGTGAGGCCTTCCTCATGGGGGATGCTCGAATAAAGTGCTGAGACATCTATGGATAACCAAGTGTAATTTTCTTGCCATGTTATTGCTTGAATTTGTTGTATTAGGTGTGTGCTGTCACGTATGTACCCTGGCAAGGATTTAACTATGGGTTTTAATATATAGGGAACATCTGCACAGGTACTGTATCAGAGGAGTATGCCAGGGCTGAGTATGAGTGTGTGATTTCCAAGCTATGGTAAGAGGGGCCAGATTGTCAAGGACCGATGTAAGGGTGGAATTATAGTGGTAGAAAGATTGGTCAGGGCTGGAAAAGGAGTAGATGCATGAAAGGAGAGGTTCAAGGGAATTAGCAAGCTGTTGCTGATCTAATGACATAATGCTTCTGTGATGTTTGGTGTGAGGAGTAGAAGGAAGGAGAGTTGTAGGGAATGATGTGATGTTGCAAGTGAGGAGATAGTGGTCAGAAAGAGGAAAAGGGGAGTTTGTGAAGTTTTAAATAGTGCATCGACAGCTAAAGATAAGGTCAAGGGAGTGACAATCTTTGTGAGTGGGAGAGTCAGTCCATTGTGACAAACCGAAAGAGGAAGTAAGTTGCAGAAGTTGTTATGCAGAGGAGGCAGTGGGATTGTCAAGAGGGTTGTTTAAGTCACCAAGAATGAGGGCAGGGGCGTCTGAGGAAAGGAAATAAGGTAGCCAGACAGCCAAGTGATCTAGACATTGAGTTGAGGAGCCAGGGGGTTGGTATATTACTGCAATACATATAGAGAGGGGAGAGAATAAGCGAATCATGTGGGTTTCGAATGAGGAAAATGTGAGGGAAGAGATGGGTTGTATTTGTTTGGAAGGTGCAACGAGAGGAAAGTAAAATACTTACACCACCTCTTTGTCTATTACCAGACCTAAGAGTGTGGCTGAAGTGGAGACCCCCATGTGACAGAGCAGCGGTGGAGTTAGAGCCAGAAGTTTGAGGGAGCGGAAGATAAAGAGGTGACAGAAGTGAACTTGTTGCAAACAGAGTGAGAGTTCAAGAGTGCAAAAGTAAAGGGGATAGTGGCTTTAGATACAAGAGGAATGTGAGTAAGGTTATCAGAGTTTTGTTTTCGGAGTCTATGGAAGGGTACACATGGATGTTCACGACTTGGAAGGTGTTAGGGACCAGGATTAGGGGAGATGTCACCATCAGCTAGTATAAGCAAGAGGGAGTGTGACATGAGATGAGATGCAGATTTGCAGTAATGATACTGTTTTTGTACCTACTAAAAACATTAAAATTAAAGGGACATTAAACACTTTGAGATGGTAACAAAAAATGATAAATTGTATATTTATAATTAAAAAAAATCTATTGTTTATTTTGTCCCCTTTTCTTGTAATTCTATTTTGAAATTGTGAGCTTTTCAGTTCCTGTTATAAATGTAAGTGGAGAACACTGTTAAATTCCACCCACAGCCTTGGGCTGCATACTCTAGTGACCTATTTTTAACTGGCCACAACAAAGAAGGTAACCTAAGTTACAACACGACTGCTCCCATAGTTTTATAGACACTAAGGGGACGATTTATCATTGGTCTGTCCGACATGATCCACTCAGCGGATCATGTCCGACAGACCTCATTGCATAAGTAGTTCCGGTGAACTGCTTGTGCAATGCTGCCCCCTGCAGATTTGCGGCCAATCGGCCGCTAGCATGGGGTGTCAATCAGCCCAATCATATAAGATCGGGCGGTTTGATGTCCGCAGCTTCAGAGCAGGTGGACCAGTTATGGAGCAGCGGTCTTGATAATTCGGGCCCATAAACTTTACACTTATTTTTTCAATATTTAAACAGCTAAAGAAACTTTAAAAAATGCATCTAAATGTTATTTTAGACAAATCTTTTCTTTGCATGCATCATATATTTAAGCTATATAAGCTGTGAATCTCTATTTAAGTTTAATGCATTTATCAGCGTTGATATATGATTATTAAATAAAGATAAACATTAGAAATTAGAAAAAGGGTAATTTGAAGTTGTGACCATTATTAGGATTTAGGCGCTGAAAAACTTCCTGAATAGAAAATTCATAAAGCAGTATTTTATTTCTTAAATTAGACAACTGATACATCTTAGACACAGTTGAAATAAGTTTACAAATGAGCGCTCTACGATCTTACTTGAGCTGCTATATAATGTATTTGTAAAGGATTGGAAAGGGGCATTAACTCTACAAATGGTACAATGCAGTGTTTAGCCATTTTTAAGAAGTTATATGTAAACAGACTCTTACCTGCTGAGTGACATTGTTGTTGGTAACCAGTTCATAGATAGGAATTGCTTTGGTAACTTCCAAAAGTACAGGCTCTGGTGGTGCATCTGGGCTGGATGTTACATGGCAAAGCTGACAGTACGAAGAGCATCGTCCTCGGCTCTGGCACTCCATACGTACTCCTTGTGCCAATCGCCTTGTGCCAGAGTCCAAAAGACTAGTAATGTACTCAGGGAATGTCAATACCTTGGGATCTCTTTCCCTCTCATCCGATTCATCAGATGGGGAATTACCTAAGTATATCGGAGAGATTAAAGAACATATTTAATAACTTCATAAGGAATATATAAACAGATATTTAACTCTAAAACTGGTTATTACATTTGTTAGCAGTATTTGGATATATTTGTTTTAGGAGACTTATTTTTTCATCAGTAAGGTGAAAAGGGTTTGTTCTTCAAGGGCTTTTTCATACCTGATATTATTAATAAGTTTCTGAACACAAATATACTAGAATGGTTACTACTCAACATGGTATTATTTTTCCTTTTGTTCCTGCAGCTCCCTTAGAAATTGTTCACTTATGTTAACCCTCTGCCCCTTCCTGATGGGCACCGCCATATGATCTTGACACTTATTTTAGGACCCTGAGGCAGAAGCAGTGCAAATTCACATATTAGTGACATTTTTTTTGATAGGTTTTTGTTGACTTGAATTAAGCTCACACAATAGAGAGCAGGAATTATTAGATTTTTTACACAGTTTAAAAGTTACTGACAGGCACCTAAGTCCCCGTAACAAGTATCTCATTTCCTAATCATTCTAGCTGTTAGACAGCATCAGGTGAAGGCTTTCACAGGTTAGAGAAAAACTTACAGATTTATTTAGAAAAGGAGGATATCCAGCAAAGGGTTAATGCAGATTCAGCCAGGAAAAGCCCCACAAGGAAAATGTCAAAGGAGTAGTTATACGTAGTCAATAGTCAGGTTCCAAATCAGAGTATTATGTACAAAAGCAGCAGACAATAAAATAGTCAGAAACATGCAGGATGTCAGACCAAATCAGGCAAAAGTGGTACAAAATCAGTAAGGCTGTAAGCAAGGTCTGTAAACTGGCAAAAGGGTCAAAATCTGGAGGTCAGGCTAAATTAAGGGCAATTGGAAAAGAGTGGTAAAAAACAAAACCAGGTCAGAATACAACAAACTGTAGAAAGCTCTATAAATGGGCAATGCCTGCAGGAGACTGATAATGACCTGCAGCTGCAGATAGGTGGAGCTAAAGAAAAAAAAATACAAGGTAATCAATATAACAAGTGTGTAGTGCAAATTCCAAAGTGGCACACTTGCATTGCAACAGCCCAGCAAGCTGGAGACCCTGGTTCAACTCCAGGGCAACACTCCCCCCCATGGAAACTCACTGCAACAACACGTAAGGCCTCAGGGCATGACATTGCATAGTAATCATTAAGAAAACACTCAGATAAAATGCAAGTGTTGTAAAAATATACAGCTCCCTCTCTGTATTATGCACATACAAATCAAATAAACAATGACCAATGATCTTTAAATGTGCATCACTTTGGTCCAAGTTTGTGAAAAGACGTAAGCTCACATAGGGTGGCACGTAGGGTGAAGATGGGGAGTTTGAATAACTAGCACTTATAAGGGGTTAACATAGAAGAAACACCTAATGCATAGGAGAAGAAACAAATAGCATGATGACTAGTGACCATGTTATTGTAGCTGTATTCATCTACCTCTGCATTGACATCTTTCTCACTCTTGCAGTCCTCAACCTCCTACCCTTCTAGATTGTAAGTTCCCACGGGAATAGGGCCCTCAATTCCTCCTGCATGTGTTTGTAAGATGTTGTCTTGTCTCCTACAAGTTTGATATCATTGTTTTACCCATAAACAGCGCTGCGGAATATGTTGGCGCTTCATAAATTAAAGGGACACTGTACCCAAAAATTTTCTTTCATGATTCAGATAGAGCATGCAATTTTAAGCAACTTTCTAATTTACTCCTATTATCAAATCTTCTTTATTCTCTTGGTATCTTTATTTGAAATGCAAGAATGTAAGTTTAGATGCCGGCCCATTTTTGGTGAACAACCTAGGTTGTCCTTGCTGATTGGGGGATAAATTCATCCACCAATCAAAAACTGCTGTTCAGAGTGCTGAACCAAGAAAAAAGCTTAGATGCCTTCTTTTTCATATAAAGATAGCAAGAGAACAAAGAAAAATTGATAATAGGAGTAAATTAGAAAGTTGCTTAAAATTGCATGCTCTATCTGAATCACAAAATATTTTTTTTGGGTACAGTGTCCCTTTAAGTATTATAATAATAATACTCAGCAGTTTAATATCCCTTTAAATAAAATGGGCTCCCATTACATTTTCTCAAACAAATTAAATAAAAGAAAATTTGAAAGAAAACAACAGATAACATATTGTGACAAAAGTAAGAACCAGAAGGGTCATTTTATCTTTGGAAGGGCAAGATGTATGTAACAATATATATTTTCTAAACTTCCGTGGTATTCATGGAGGAGACATCTCTTATAACACATGAGTCAGATTATTAATCAATGCAGTGTAAGGGTTTTTGCAATCCAAAGACCAGAAGTATTTTGCATATAGTCTAGGACAAAAATGTTTATTAATAGGCCTGTAAATATACAGTACAAAACATTTTTACTTTCTGTAAATGCTGAAATGAAGAGCAAAGCTCTGTTACAATTACTAATTTGAGATTAAACTCATGATGTTATAAAGGCTCTGTTATGCAAAGTTGAAATATCGAAAAACATTTAACATATATTCTTTTAGTAATGTTAAAGGGATACTGAACCCAAATTGTTTCTTTCATGATTCAGGTAGAACGTGCAATTATAAGCAACTTTCTAATTTACACCCATTATCAAATTTTCTTCATTCTCTTAGTATCTTTATATGAAAAATCAGGAATGTAAGCATAGGTGCTGGCCCATTTTTGGTTCAGCACCCTGGATATTGATTGCTGATTGGTGGCTGCATTTAGCATTTAATAGGAGTGAATTAGAAAATTGCTTAAAATTGCATGCTCTATCTAAATCATGAAAGAAAAAAATTGGATTCAGTATCCCTTTAATTAACCACCAACTAATAACAAACACGTTCTGCATGAGTCTTTTTGTTTTTGGGCCAGCGCCATGTTCATTAGTATAAATTTGCATGAATAATTATACAGCATACATTAGAAACTTAAGCTGCTAGGATTGATTTTAAATAATTATTGGTTTTATAATTAGATTCTATCGCATTAAGCTGAAGTTTTATGATAGCATCTTTAAGTCTAAATTTATTTATCTATTTTCAATGTTGACCTGATCCTTAATAATACCAGCCATGCCAGTTAAATACCATCTGGGTTAAACACCCTATACAGTGTATATCCCACCTTTGCTGATATCCTCAAATTCGAGCCACAGCTGTCGCTGTACTTGGCGGTTGGGATACCAGATGGAGCAGAATTCCTGGAAGCCATACACTGCCTCCTGAATGTAATGGTTTCCGAACTGATCTAAAAGTGACATAAACTCCAGCCGTGACGAGGCTCCATCCAGGGAATGAAGAGTCTGAGTGAAAGCTGAAAGATTAAATTATACAAATCAGGTGATATAGTTTTACCAATCTAAAAAAAACAAACAGTTGTAATAAGTCATGAGATAAGCATTAAAGTATTTATGTATTTTTATATATGTATAGGTCTAGTATATATTAACAATAAATACATGTTTTAAAAGCGATTACATGGTCATTTCTTTAGAAAAAAATTTCGAGCATTATTTTGCAGTCCAGGGGCATACTCCTTTAAACTTTATTGTCTTCATGTTTGTAGCCAATATCTGGCATATGTAATCAAGTCCCTAAGCTGAAAAAAATAATAATAATATATATATATATATATATATATATATATATATATATATATAAATATATACATATATATATAAATATATACACACACACACAAATACAGTATATACATGCACAGTCACACGTACTACATGCTATACCATACAGCAATATAGTGGGCATCAAATATCAAGTTTAATTGAAAACTGAGCCAATCACAAGAGGCATATGTGTGTTGCCACCAATCACCAGCTAGCTCCCAAGAGTGCTTGCTGCTGTTAAGCCTATCCAGGTAAGCATTTCAACAAAGGATAACAAGAGAACAAATAACATATGATAACTGAAGTAAACTGATAAGTCTCTTAAAACATAACTAAACTTAAAGGGACACTAAACCCCAAAAAAATATTTTGTGATTCAGATAGAGCATGCAATTTTAAGCAACTTTCTAATTTACTCCAATTATCAAATTTTCTTCATTCTCTTGATATCTTTATTTGAAATGCAAGAATGTAAGTTTAGATGCTGGCCCATTTTGGTGAACAACCTGGGTTGTTCTTGCTGATTGGTGGATAAACTAATTCACCAATAAAAAAGTGCTGCCCGGAGTCTGAACCAAAAAAAACAACCTTAGATGCCTTCTTTTTCAAATAAAGATAGCAAGAGAACAAAGAAAAATTGATAATAGGAGTAAATTAGAAAGTTGCTTAAAATTGCATGCTCTATCTAAATCACAAAAGAAAAAATTTGGGTTCAGTGTCCCTTTAACACTAAGCGCAGTAAAATGGCATAATCACCAAATGCATAATAAAAATAATACAATAGCACTTAGTCTAAATTTCAAATCAGTAGAAAACTTTTTCACTCCTCATGTATCATGTGACAGCCATCAGCCAATCACAAAATGCATATACGTATATACTATGCACTCTTGCACATGCTCAGTAGGAGCTGGTGTCTCATAAATGGCACATTTTCATAATGGAAGTAAATTGGATAGTTGTTTAAAATTGCATGCTGGGGGGCGGAGCTAACTATTGAAGTGGATGGTCGCATATCGGTAGAGCTCCTGGTTCAAATCTTAATAACAAGGATTTATTTGTCTATACCTATAGTTAATATTTTGATATCCTACCATATACTCTATACCTAGAACGAATCCGGGAGCCTACAACAGCACGGTACTATCAGAACGAATACGGCGACTGGATCGCTCATACAGTGATACCGCCATCCGCTAGCTTCTTCTAAGCTAAAACTGAGCTAGCACTGTAAACTTCAACAGCACAACCACGTACCAGCGACCCAGAGATTAATCTGAGCAACACTGCGGGAAACCCTGACATTGGGCACTAAATATATACTAATGTCGCAGCTAGATTGAAAGGCGCGAAACGCCATATTGGATTCTAAAAGCGCATCTATATAAATTTTTCAGCATGAATACTAAGGCATTCTATACAGCTATTATGGACCTACTAGCAGACTTTGAAAGGAAGACGTGTGAACGACTAAGCAACCCATTTCTGATGATACAGACAGAAGATGCCGTTGCCGAAGCCAAAGCAATGGAGTCAGAGGTGAATCTGCAGAACATAGCTCTAGCTACCCCGTTAAAGCATGGATCCCCTACCCTGCCACCAGCAAGCTCCGAAATATAGGCGATGATAATACCAAGTGATCCACCGGCTGGAGGAACAATTGCTAGGGGTTACATATTTGCACTAAGCCATGATGTTCAGATCTCAGAAGAAGAAATAAGGCTTAACCACACGAGCAAGGAATTAGTATGAATCTCACAAGCTCTGGAAATAGAGAGTCAGAATAAACCGATATTGGAAAGGTTGGTGTGACTCCCTACCAAAGTAACTACCACTAGGTTTTCTAGGCTAAATCACCCTCCGGTTTAATGATAGAGTCCTTGTATATCGACAGCCGTTATCACTGTCTGGACAGTACTGGTGTGGGATAATGGTATCTATGAGACATTTGAGGTGTTAACTAATGTACGTTTAGGATACGTACTACATGCAAACCTAGTATTCTCACATATGATGGCTTCTAAGCCAGAATTTAGAGGAATATATAAATGTATACAAGTAACAATCAGTCTGTATCCTATTTACGCTATGTGGTTTGACAAATATCTATATTATATTGAGAACAGTTTTTATTTATTTTTTCATACCAGAAATGAATATCTTAGCAAAACCTATGTAAGATCAGCGTTTCACATCATTTATTTTTTTTTTGTCAATCCTAGCCATATACTGGTAACAGTATAATCTGTTGTTTGAATATATGTGTGGGCTCTTGTTCAATATTATACATTATCAATCAGAAACTTCTTACCCCAGTATATAATTTTTATGGCACCAGAGGGCTGTTACATTGTTTTAGACATTATGCTCCCCTTCTCCTAGTTTATTCTTTTTGTTATTTATGGCAAATTTTTAACTTCACTACAAATATGTCGAGGATATATTATGTAACCACATTTTTTATATTATTTCAGATAGAATCTAGTTCATTTCAAGAACAGAACGGGTTACACAGTTTATGTAGATTGTATTTCGAACTTCATAATCTTTACTTTTTCTAGCATGCCTTATAATAGCTTCTGCCCTATGTAGAATGTGAAGCTTAAAAAGGACTATCATCCAGGTCAAAAGATTATCTATGGGTTGTTTCATCTATCAATACCACTTATCATTTACATGTTGAGAGGGTAACATATTATTACTGCTTTAGGGCGTCCCCTCACTGAGATAGTATACAATGAGGTCCCCGCAGTCCGCTGCCGAGATAGTGGGGAGTGCAATTTAAGGTTCTGATTCCCAGTGGAAGCCTTACTTTACTCATCGAGTTAGTTGCCCTCGTTCTATGCTAACGTTTTAAATTGCCTAACCCAGACCCTAGATCCCCATCTGTAACCTCTATCAATATTTAATGAGGGCTGCACTCACCCAATTCCTATGTTTAGTCTCCCTCTCCAAAGCTGGGCTGATTACTCACTCTCTAGTATTGGTTTATTTGCTGCCTATACTTGTGATGGGGTTTTGGGCCTAATCCGGAGCTATATATACCCTATAAACTTGTTATCTATATAATAACCCATTCAGGTCATACCTACTTAATATAAGTCTCGCACCTATGCTGCTTAGTTATCTCAATTATGCTCCTAAAATCAATTTACTCTGACACTTTAATTGTGTTCAAAGTATTAGTTTGCGGTTTCTCTCGCAAACACCGCACCTGAAATCATTTATATCTCCTATGTCAACAACCTTATATGCTATTAAGATATTGTAATATCCATGCTATTTTTATTTATCCACAAACTAACAGGTTTTTTATGTATAGTTTATATTTGTTGTTTAATTGGTGGATAAATTCACCCACTAATAAACAAGGCTTCTGAACCAAACATTTCCCTTTCAAATGTTTATATAAAGAGTTAGGCCCAAGAGAGATCTTGAATGTTTATTGAGGGATATATTTATCTTATAAAGAAAAATGGAGGTTATATTTTTAGTGTACATCTGGCGAAAATATTTTGACTTAGAGAAATGTCCTCTTTTATGTATGTTCAGTCATACCCGTTATGTTTTTCTTACTATTCTTTTATATTTTGGCCAAATTTTTGCTGTTTAGATTCATAGGGGTCAATTGATCAAGCTCCGAATGGAGCTTGATGCCCCTTGTTTACTTTATTTACTTTAAAGACCGCTGCTCCATGACTTGTCCGACCTGCTCTGAGGCGGCAGAAAGAAATCAACCTGTTCGAATACAATCGGGTTGATTGACACCCCCTGCTAGCAGCCGATTGGCCGCAAATCTGCAGGGGGCGGAATTGCACCAGCAGTTCGATTGGCCGCAAATCTGCAGGGGGCGGAATTGCACCAGCAGTTCACAAGAACTGCTGGTGCAATGATAAATGCCGAAAGCGTATGCTGTCTGCATTTATCGATGTGCGGCGGACATGATACGCTACATCGTATCATGTCCGCTCGCACATTAATAAATTTACCCCATATATATTATGTACACCAGTATATCATATGTAATTTGTTTACATTTGTATTCATTTGCTTTGTACGATTTCTTGAACCTCAATAAAAAAAACTATTTAAAAAAAAAAAAAAAAATTGCATGCTCTATCTGAATAGTTTAAGTTCCATGTCCCTTTAAATTTGATAATTGAAGTAAACTGAAATGTCTCTTAAACCTACATGGTCTATCTGAACCATGAAAGTCATTGAGCACCTTTATTATTATAGTTACTGTTTGGAATTGATTAAAAAAAAACAGTTAACTCAATGTAACATAGAAGTAGTTCAGAGGGCTAGGTAATACAAAAAAAGTAAATAAAGTAATTATAAACTATTCTTATTTTTTAATTAATTCTTATTTTACCTTTAAAAGTTAATTTGCTGCAGTTACACAGTACAATGCAGGACCACCCTAACAGAAGAGCAGAGCAAACATTATAGTAGATCACGCCCCTCCACCAATCAAACTAGCTTATTCTAACTAGGTAATGACAATAGAATGAAGGAAATGCACACTCATGATTGTTCTTTCATGGGGTGCGAGCGAATTCCCCAGCAACATATATCAAATAGTTTGAGTGCTCTATCTCTTTAAGGGCCATGATACTAGGGTTGCCACCTCAGCCATGTTTTCCTGGACACTTATGAGTTACACATGCTGCAGGGTGTGCAGGGAGGAACATTTATTGTGTTTCTGGACAGCACTATTTATATTCCTGCCTGCACACCCTGCAGCATGTGTAACTTATAAGTGTTCTGTATTTTAAGGGACAGGTGGCAACCCTACATGATACCCAAATGTTGAAACACTTGAAAGTGATGCAGCATAGCTGTAAAAGGCTGACTAGAAA
Organism: Bombina bombina; assembly: GCF_027579735.1. Lineage (NCBI taxonomy): Eukaryota > Metazoa > Chordata > Amphibia > Anura > Bombinatoridae > Bombina > Bombina bombina. The sequence goes on along the minus strand of NC_069508.1, from coordinate 109,439,517 downwards.
ACATCACCTGAGAATCTCTATGTAATAAGGAAAGATATTTTACCTCAAAATGTACCTCAAAAGTATTCACACCCACACACACCTTAAAGGATTACTTTCTGTTATAATTTTTAAGCTAAACAACTAACATATTAAAGTTAATAAACATTAATTAAAACCTACTGACCTATATTTTCTCCAAAACGAAGTTTCATAACATTCTAAAAGTTATATCTTTTATTCACCGATGATGTCACGTTATCCTGCCCACTATTTCAGCACTGCATGTTCAAAATACTTAAACCAATAACTTTGTGTTTAAAGCGCCATTTTGAAACCTAGGTATTGTAAACAGATTGGTACAGAGCAAAGGATACCCATGGAGTGGGTTTGGAAAACAATTAAATTTGCAGATAAGATTTCTGATATACGGTAGAGATATGTTAATGAAATGCTATTGATAAAAAGCGTATTTGGGGTAGTTAGTTAGTAACAGGCATAGAAAATATTTACTTACAGTGGCCCTTTAAAGGGACACTGAACCCAATTTTTTTTTCTTTTGTGATTCAGATAGAGCATGCAATTTTAAGCCACTTTCTAATTTACTCCTATTATCAAATTTTCTTCATTCTCTTGGTATCTTTATTTAAAAAGCAAGGATGTAAATTTAAAAGCGGGACGATTTTTGGTGAACAACCTGGGTTGTTCTTGCCGATTGGTGGATAAATTCACCCACCAATAAACAAGGCTTCTGAACCAAAAATTGTCTGGCTCCTTAGCTTAGATGCCTTCTTTTTCAAATAAAGAGAACAAAGAAAAATTGATAATAGGAGTAAATTAGAAAGTTGCTTAAAATTGCATGCTCTATCTGAATCACAAAAGAAAAAAATTTGGGTTGTGTCCCTTTAAGTAGCAAGTCAGTATGCCTGTCCCGGGAACTGCAAGGGAGCACGTCTTATGCACACTCATGTTATTTCCCTATTCAGTTTAAGGAAGTTTACTATGAAATCTCATGAGAGTTAAGCAAAATCTCACAAGATCACAGTAAAAGACTTCATGATCTCAGCACTACTGATGCTGATTGGCTGCTGTTCATTTTGACCTTTTTTTTTACCTGCAGCTGGACAGCAGCTGAAGTATAACTGTTTACACAGAACTTACTCTGGTGAGCTGAGGAAATTGTGAGGTAAAATATTTTCTTTTTTTTTTACAGAGAAATATTCAGGTGATATTTTCCTGTCAGCTTTTTACAGTTATACTGCATCACTTTCAAGTGATTTAGCCTATGAGTATGATGTCCCTTTAAGCATGCTGAAGATGAAAAGGTATAGTACAGTACTAATACGTTTTACAACTCCTTTTGCACAATAAAGGAATCCAAATAATCACTATAAACTTTAACCATGAAGAAAATATAAAAAAACACTATATATATATATATACTGGATCCAAATAGTGCACTCTCACTCGCCAACCCTAAGCATAGACCAGGGTGCTTAACGGAATATTCAATCAGGTCAGGTAATAAGCACTCGCTGGATTTAAGCACAGCACACTTTGTTAGGCAGTGACGTTTCGGGGCATTCACCCCTTCTTCTATATATACACATAAAAAAAAGTCCAGTACTCGCTCACAAGCTCTCAGCTAGGAATAAAAGCAAAACCGGAAGAGTTAGTTACCACATTTGGCCAAATGGGACAAGCCCAGGTACCACGTCAAGGTCTCTTCCAAATGTCCTTGTTTTGCTGTATATATATATATATATATATATATATATATATATATAAACATCTAACAACATATACAGTGACAACCCCATAAACATTGTCCATTACTTATTCCTAAGCAATAAAAAATGCACCCGTTACAAGAAACAACGTTCCCAGGCACCAGCACAGCTGACAGACCGATCCATTCAACAACATTAACATGGGCAAGCTTTTATTTAGCTCAGCTTCGTGTTCACACTTCTATTGATGAAACCAGCAAGATTTGTGCATGTTCTAGCGTATGGATCAGCAACCTTGGCCCCCAGATGTTTTGGAACTACATTTCCCATGATCAAATGTAGTTCCAAAACATCTTGGGGTCCAAGGTTGCTGACCCCTGAGCTAGCGCATTCAAGGGAGCGAGACACTGACTGCATAGACAAAATAGCCCTTTAAGTACGTATATGAATTTTAACATAGGGAAGGGGTAAGCTATAAAAAAAAAATGAATTCATATATTTGTAATAGTATTTCTAATTCTCTCTTTAAATGTAATACTTGAATTATGAAATATTTTAAAATAGAAAATTGTAATCAATATATTTGTATCCATTATTTATCAATTTACTAAATTCCCTACCACATGAACTATTGAACTTCTGAATAGTATTATTAAATCAAATGTTACTTTCAAAATTTCAAATGTGGATATTGAAACTAATTATGAACATTCAAAAATGAAAGTAACTTTTGAAAACCGGAATTAACATTACAGAATTTGAATGGATTTCTCGTTTTTATCAACATGCGATTGTCCACAATGAAGGTACACAGGAATATTCATTCTACCCAGCAAATTGCACTTTTGCCACATTCACCAATCCCTAGCGATAGTTTAATGTGCGCTAACGTCTGCATTTAATTAGCGTGGGTGTGTCAATGCCGTCACATAAAAGACTTCTATGGGGGTGCACTGTAAAATTCCTTTCAAATGCCAAGTTAATGGAGAAAAACAATGCCCCTCGTGTAGTGAAGGACTTTAGGTAGTTATGAGCTATACTATTTAAATGAAAGGTAAGCCTAAAATACATGACACATACAAGAATACATACACACATGTATACAGGCATACATACACCTTTGACCCATTCCCAGTTCCACCCCTTGTCATATACCCGTTAATTCTGCCACAAAACCTTATTTTCATTATTAAACCTATTTTAAAATATAACTTAAATATTTTATGTCCACAGTATTGTCATGTGTTTGTAATAGAAACTAGCAAGCTGTAATCATTTACTTAGGGTCTCAAAAAGAGCTACATTTTAAAGCAGTTTTTTTGGATTGCGCATAATACCAACACTTAACTAACCACTTGTAATACAAGTACAACTGGCGGGCTAATACTGCTCTTCATCATCCATTAATAGTTCAGGGTAAAAAAGTTTTGGCCATGATAAAATGGTTTGGTTAACATTTTTAATATCCACTTGTAACACCAGATTCTGGGATATTCTTTGCTCAAGATAAATGCATTACCCTGCACTAACAATTGCACTCCACTTGTAAGTGGAGTAGTGTGCAAGACGTCTCTGTGTATAAGTATTTTTATACCATATTGTTACCTTGAGAGATGGACGGTTGATTAAGTCTGACATGATACATAACCGATCGTACAGTCCAGTGCTGAATTAAAGGGTAGCCAGAAACTTCACTATAATTTACCATTCCTGGAATAGAAGAAAATACAATCATACTTTGTTCATTTAAATGTAATCAACATTCAGAAAGAGATAAAAATGCCTTAACCGGGGGCAGTCTAAAGACAAAAGATATCACATAATTATTGGGTCTTGAGAAAAAGCCTAGGGACCTTTGGGGGAGGGGGGGGGGTGATAAAGGAGAACTATTGACTAAAATAGAAACAGGTTGGAACTTACAATGAGAACAAGATTTCCTAAAGGATTTAATGTAGAGTACAAAGTAATGATTTTTTTTTCTTGGTAATTTAATTTATATAAACATATTTCTTTTGCCCCTTTTGAATTTCTTTAATTTCTGAACACAACAAGTGGGCTTCCTTATTAACAAAACATAACTTAAAAATTCCCTCTTTAGTTAATTATTAATTTCAATTATTTTCTTTTTCTGTATGGTTATAAATGTTTTATTTATTTTCTTTTCAGTAATTTGTTTACAAGATACTCTGTTATTATAAAATTAGTCCAAAAAAGTAATTTTCCAGCCTCCAGTAAAATTTAAAAGACCTTTATTGTTTCCTTGCAGGGTCCATCATACAAACAACGTTTCAAACCATAACTTGGTTCTTAATCATGTCTCATTATAAAATTAGCTTCATTTTCTTTAATTAATAACATTTAGAATACAACTGTAAGACAGGGTATACTGGAAATGGTTAACACTGTAAAGTTTACGATTTATGATTAAAGATTAAATTATAAACATGTTTCATTTAATTTTGAGTGAGCTAAAAGAAACTTAAAGGGATAGTCTAGTCAAAATTAAACGGATGATTCAGATAGAGCGTGCCATTTTAAGCAACTTTTTTAATTTACTCATTTTACCTATTTTTCTTCTTTCTGTTGGTATCTTTATTTGAAAAAGTAAGAATGTAAGCTTAGGAGCCAGCCCATTTTTGGTTCAGCACCTAGGTAGTGCTTACTGATTGGTGTCTAAATATAGCCACCAATCAGCAAGAGCTACCCAGGTGCTGAACCAAAAATGGGCCGGCTCCTAAGCTTAAATTCTTGCTTTTTCAAATAAAGATACCAAGACAACGAAGAAAAATTGATATCAGGAGAAAATTAGAAAGTTGCTTTAAATTACATTCTCTTTCTAAATAATTAAAGTTTACTTTTGGCTATACTATCCCTTTAAAGGAGCATAAAACCCCCAAAAAATTATTTCATGATTCAAATAGGAGAGCACACATGTCTGCAGCACTATATGGCGGCAATTTCGGAAGAATGTTATACATTAGAAAAAGCACTAGAGGGCAGTACTATTTCCTGTCATGTAGTGCTTCAGACATGTGCACGATACCTATCCAGATATCTCTTCAACAAAGCATAACAGGAGAATGAAGCAAATTTGATAATACAAGTGAATTGGAAACTTTTTATATATTGAATGCTCTGTCTGAATCATACAAGAAAAAAAATTGGGGTTTCATGTCCCTTTAACCCTGTGTAGAACTGGTTGGATTAACAAGCAAGGAAATTTTCCTAGCTAATGTTAATTCTCAGTTGAGTGTGTCTCTCCGTTTTCTTTATTGTATGTAAATAACTCTTGGGTCTCTCTAAGATTAAAGGGACATTAAACACTTTGAGATGGTAATATAAAATGATAAATTGTATATAATAAAACAACTCTGCAATATACTTTCATTATTTATTTTGTCCTCTTTGCCTGTAATTCCATTCTGAAATTGTGAGCTTTTCAGTTATTGTTAGAAATGGAAGTGCAGAACACTGTTAAATCCAGCACAACCATTGGCTGCACACTCTAGTGACCTATTTATAACTGTCTCTAATTGGCCACAGCAGAGAAGGTAACACAAGTTACAACATGGCAGATCCCAGTGTTTTATAGACACTAAAACTTTACACTTATTTTGTCACTTTTTAAACAACTAATGAAACTTTAAAAAATACATCTACATGTTAGTCATGGACTAATCTTTTCTTTGAATGCATCATTCTATCTAGCATGTATTTAGTGTTTAATGTCCCTTTAAGAAGGAGAAACCAGATGGGGCTCTGCTTACATACCCTAGAGAGATGCAACTGCCTCTCACTGACAGGACACAAGTCTGGGGTTGGTTGCTTTCTCTTGTTCAGATGAGGCTTGCCTGGTGTTTTGGGGCTTGACTGCCTTTTTGGCAGAATCAGACTACAATTTTAGGGGTTATTTCTCCTCTATGAAAAGCATAATGAGCTAAAAGAAACTTCACTCTCAGTGGCACTGGCCTGACAAACAAGAAAATATGGTTTTCCATCTTATGTTCATTCTCAGGTTAGTTCATCTCTCTTTTCTTTTTCAATTAGATTTTGTGAAACATAAACTTGAGATTATATGTATTTTTGGAAAAAGTTATTAATGCTGCCTATCCCATAGATGAAGAAAAATAGAGAACTCCTGCTGCTCTGTATTAAATTCTAGGAACATCTGAGATGCACCTAGCAGAATAGGGCTCCTCTGTTATTATGTAAGATGGGTCATACAGCTTAACCCTTTAAGGACACAGCTTTCAGTTTGCTCAATTGTTTTATGACGGAAAAATTCCGTCATATGTCCTTAAGAGGTTAAGATAGGCTGTACTTGTTGACTTCTATAGCAGAAAATAAAAGACATTCAGGGTGCTAGTTGGGTGAAAGGAGTGGCATGAACTGAACTGGTTGTCATAAAGTATTTCATGGGTTTTTAAAAATATAACACACAAATATAAAATATTTAAATGGCCCTTTATTAATATGAACTGAAATATTTTTTATCTATCAGCATCATTAAAAAATTGACCTATATGCAACAAAGGTGTAAGTCAGACAGAGTATATTATACAACTGCAAACACAAACATATAGACACAACAAATTAATTTTTAAAAGCTTAAAGGGACACTGAACCCAATTTTTTTCTTTTGTGATTCAAATAGAGCATGCAATTGTAAGCAACTTTCTAATTTACTCCTATTATCAATTTTTCCTCATTCTCTTGCTATCTTTATTTGAAAAAGAAAACATCTAAGCTTTTTTTTTGTTTAGTCCTCTGGACAGGACTTTTTTTTATTGGTGGATCAATTTGTCCACCAATCAGCAAGGACAACCCAGGTTGTTCACCAAAAATGGGCCGGCATCTAAACTTACATTTTTGCATTTCAAATGAAGATACCAAGAGAATGAAGAAAATTTGATAATAGGAGTAAATTAAAAAGTTGCCTAAAATGTCATGCTCTATCTGAATCACAGAAGAAAAAAATTTTGGGTTCAGTGTCCCATCAATGGGTAGATTACGAGTTTTGTCGGTAAAGCTGTGCGGTGCTAACGAGCAGTTTATGCTCACCGCTCACCTACAAACAACACTGGTATTACGGGTTTTTACAAACCTGGCGTTCGCCGCAGAAAAGTGAGCGGAGAGCAAAATTTAGCTCCACATCTCACTGTAATACCAGCGCTGCTTACGGTAGCGGTGAGCTGGCTAAACATGCTTGTGCACAATTTCCCCATAGGAATCAATGGGGGAGAGCCGGCTGAAAAACAACCTAACACCTGAAAAAAAGCAGCGCTCAGCTCCTAACGCAGCCCCATTGATTCCTATGGGGGAAAATACATATTATGTCTACACCCTAACATGAACCCCCGAGTCTAAACACCCTTAATCTTACACTTATTAACCCCTAATCTGCCACCCCCGACATCGCCGCCACCTGCATTATATTATTAACCCCTAATCTGCCACTCGGGACACTGCCGCCACCTACATTATACTTATGAACCCCTAATCTGCTGCCCCCAACATCACCAACACCTACATTATATTTATTAACCCCTAATCTTCCGCCCCAATGTCGCCGCAACCTACCTACAATTATTAACCCCTAATTTGCCGCCCCCAACGTCGCCGCCACTATATTAAAGTTATTAACCCCTAAATCTAAGTCTAACCCTAACCCTAACACCCCCTAACTTAAATATTATTTAAATAAATATAAATAAAATTACTACAATTAACTACATTATTCCTATTTAAAACTAAATACTTACCTGTAAAATAACCCTAAGATAGCTACAATATAACAAATAGTTACATTGTATCTAGCTTAGGGTTTATTTTTATTTTACAGGCAACTTTGTATTTATTTTAACTAGGTACAATAGTTATTAAATAGTTATTAACAATTTAATAGCTACCTAGTTAAAATAAAGACATATTTACCTGTAAAATAAAACCTAACCTGAGTTACACTAACACCTAACACTACACTATAATTAAATTAATTCCCTAAATTAACTACAATTAATTACAATTAAATACAATTATCTAAAGTACGAAAAAAAACCACACTAAATTACAGAAAATAATAAAATAATTACACGTTTTTTAAACTAATTACACCTAATCTAATCCCCCTAATAAAATAAAAAAGCCCCCCAAAATAATAAAAAGCCCTACCCTATACGCTGGTATTACGAGTCAGGCAGGAAAGGGTCTACCGCTCACTTTTCTTCCGCGACTCGGTCCCAACGCTGCTTTTTAATGCCCGCTGGTATTACGAGTCTTGCAGGTACAGGTGTACTGCTCACTTTTTCGTCCAGACTCGAAAATACCGCAAATCCATTTACGTCAATTGCGTATCCTATATTTTCAATGGGATTTTCCTAACGCCGGTATTACAAGTCTTCCTAAAAGTGAGCGGTACACCCTCTCCTGTCAAGACTGGTACCGCATTTGAAAGTCAGTAGCTAAGAGTTTTATGGGTTAACGCCGTAGTATAAAACTCTTAACTAAAGTTCTAAAAAGTACACTAACACCCATAAACTACCTATTAACCCCTAAACTGAGCCCCCCCCCACATCGCAAACACTAAAATAATTTTTTTAACCCCTAATCTGCCGAACCGGACATCGCCGCCACTATAATAAATATATTAAACTCTAAACCACCGCACTCCCGCCTTGCAAAGACTAGTTACATTTTATTAACCCCTAATCTGCCGTCCCTAACATCGCCGCCACCTACCTACATTTATTAACCCCTAATCTGCCACCCCCAACGTCGCCGCCACTATATGAAATGTATTAACCCCTAAACCTAAGTCTAACCCTAACCTCCCCTAACGTAAATATAATTTAAATAAATCTAAATAAAATTACTATAATTAACTAAATTATTCTTATTTAAAACTAAATAATTACCTATAAAATAAACCTAAAAAAACTAATAGTTACATTGTAGCTATCTCAGGGTTTATTTTTATTTTACAGGCAACTTTGTATTTATTTTAACTAGGTACAATAGTTACTAAATAGTTATTAACTATTTAATAACTACCTAGCTAAAATAAATACAAAAGTACCTGTAAAATAAAACCTAACCTAAGTTACAATTACACCTAACACTACACTATAATTAAATTAATTCCCTAAATTAACTACAATTAATTACAATTAAATACAATTATCTAAAGTACGAAAAAAAACAAAACACTAAATTACAGAAAATAAGTTTTTTTAAACTAATTACACCTAATCTAATCCCCCTAATAAAATAAAAAAGCCCCCCAAAATAATAAAAAGCCCTACCCTATACTAAATTACAAATAGCCTTTAAAAGGGCTTTTAGCAGGGCATTGCCCCAAAGTAATCAGCTCTTTAACCTGTAAAAAAAAGTACAATACCCCCCCAACATTAAAACCCACCACCCACACACCCAACCCTACTCTAAAACCGACCCAATCCCCCCTTAATAAAACCTAACACTAACCCCTTGAAGATCACCCTACCTTGAGAAGTCTTCACCCAAACGGGCCGAAGTCCTCAATGAAGCCGGGTGAAGTGGTCCTCCAGACGGGCAGAAGTCTGCATCCAAGCCGGGAAGAAGAGGTCCTCCAGACGGGCAGAAGTCTTCATCCAGACGGCATCTTCTATCTTCATCCATCCGGAGCAGAGCGGGTCCATCTTCAAGACAACCGACGCGGAGCATCCTCTTCCATCGACGTCGACTGTAGAATGAAGGTTCCTTTAAATGTAGTCATCCAAGATGGCGTCCCTTCAATTCCGATTGGCTGATAGAATTCTATTAGCCAATCGGAATTAAGGTAGAAAAAATCCTATTGGCTGATGCAATCAGCCAATAGGATTAAGCTGGCATTCTATTGGCTGATTGGAACAGCCAATAGAATGCCAGCTCAATCCTATTGGCTGATTGGATCAGCCAATAGGATTGAACTTCAATCCTATTGGCTGATTGCATCAGCCAATAGGATTGTTTCTAGCTTTAATTCCGATTGGCTGATAGAATTCTATCAGCCAATCGGAATTGAAGGGATGCCATCTTGGATGATGTCATTTAAAGGAACCTTCATTCTACAGTCGACGTCGATGGAAGAGGATGCTCAGCGTCGGATGTCTTGAAAATGGAGCCGCTCCGCGCTGGATGGATGAAGATAGAAGATGCCGTCTGGATGAAGACTTCTGCCCGTCTGGAGGACCACTTCGCACAGCTTCGTTGAGGACTTCCACCCGTTTGGGTGAAGACTTCTCAAGGTATGGTGATCTTCAAGGGGTTAGTGTTAGGTTTTATTAAGGGGGGATTGGGTGGGTTTTAGAGTAGGGTTGGGTGTGTGGGTGGTGGGTTTTAATGTTGGTAAAAGAGCTGATTACTTTGGGGCAATGCCCCGCAAAAAGCCCTTTTAAGGGCTATTTGTAATTTAGTATAGGGTAGGGCTTTTTATTATTTTGGTTTTTTTTTTTATTTTATTAGGGGGATTAGATTAGGTGTAATTAGTTTAAAAAAACTTGTCATTATTTTTTTTATTTTCTGTAATTTAGTGGGGTTTTTTTTGTACTTTAGATAATTGTATTTAATTGTAATTGTAGTTAATTTAGGGAATTAATTTAATTATAGTGTAGTGTTAGGTGTTAGTGTAACTCAGGTTTTATTTTACAGGTAAATTTGTCTTTATTTTAACTAGGTAGCTATTAAATAGTTAATAACTACTTAATAACTATTGTACCTAGTTAAAATAAATACAAAGTTGTCTGTAAAATAAAAATAAAACCTAAGCTAGATACAATGTAACTATTAGTTATATTGTAGCTAGCTTAGGGTTTATTTTACAGGTAAGTATTCAGTTTTAAATAGGAATAATGTAGTTAATTGTAGTAATTTTATTTATATTTATTTAAATAATATTTAAGTTAGGGGGTGTTAGGGTTAGACTTAGATTTAGGGGTTAATAACTTTAATATAGTGGAGGCGAAGTTGGGGATGGCAGATTAGGGGTTAATAATTGTAGGTAGGTTGCGGCAACATTGGGGGCAGCAGATTAGGGTTTAATAAATATAATGTAGGTGTCGGCGATGTTGAGGGCAGCAGATTAGGGGTTCATAAGTATAATGTAGGTGGCGGCGGTGTCCGGAGCAGCAGATTAGGGGTTAATAATATAATGCAGGTGTCAGCGATGTCGGGGGCGGCAGATTAGGGGTTAATAAGTGTAAGATTAGTTTTGTTTAGACTCGGGGGTTCATGTTAGGGTGTTAGGTGTAGACATAAAATGTATTTCCCCTTAGGAATCAATGGGGCTGCGTTAGGAGCTGAACGCTGCTTTTTTTCAGGTGTTAGGTTTTTTTTCAGCCGGCTCTCCCCCATTGATTCCTATGGGGAAATCGTGCACAAGCACGTTTAGCCAGCTCACCGCTACCGTAAGCAGCGCTGGTATTACAGTGAGATGTGGAGCTAAATTTTGCTCTCCGCTCACTTTTCTGCGGCGAAAAACCCGTAATACTAGCGTTGTTTGTAGGTGAGCGGTGAGCATAAACTGCTCGTTAGCACCGCACAGCTTTACCGTCAAAACTCGTAATCTACCCGAAAGTGAGCAGTGCCTTTGTAAGATTATGGTGAGATGTTTCAGTTGCTCAATAATTATAATGCCTGTTATACCTGCTTAAACCTGTAGGTGTCAGCTTTGAATTTCAAATGGGCTAGCTTAGCCATTTATCTTTCTGAGGTGTATATGTTGTGAACTCTCAGTTTGGTGATATATATTAGTTGGCAATTATTAGTTTATATAAAAATCATATGTGCACAGAACAGGGATGGTGAGAGAAGTACTATATAAAAAGCAATTATTGCATTCTTGTTGGTTAGAATTGACAAATGACAAACAGAAACATTGTACAACAGTTTAGATGACTTTTTGCAATTTTTCTTAACCATTCAAATCCCTTAAAAAACTGCTTGAATTAGAAAATTATATAAAGGCAAGTTCTAATTACATACATGCAAAACAGACACTATACGAAACAAGAGTAGCGCAGGCTTTACCAGTGGATTTTTATAGAGATTTTCACCCTGCTTCATGAAATCAAAATGCATTCAAATCTAAATTAACACATGGCAGCCATTAATTCAGTATCAATGATGACTGCTTAATTCTGTCTTAATACAATTATTTTTGTATTTAACAATTAATATCAGTTACTGACATGTCTGCAATTAATTCATCCAATTTTCGATAATTTCCCAATTAAAATTCAAAGTCCAAAACTTAATTGGAGTCATTAACAGATGGTTCATGCAGCATTATCACGTTTTGGGAGGTCTGACCAATTTTTGTCATGCTCCTCTCATTATGACCACAAAATGTTGATGGGATACTTCCCACAAGTTCCCTAATATCCCTGTCCTTGAAAGCCTTCATCAAATGTTGGAAAATATTAATTAATGGATATTCTGATGTCTGTATCTAATGTGTGTAGTTTTATAGTTAAAGAGACATGATAACCAAATGTTGAATCACTTGAAAGTGACAGTAAAAAGCTGACTAAGAAATATCACTTGAACATCTCTATATAAAAAAGGAAGATATTTTACCACAGAATGTCCTCTGTAGCCATATCCCACTGTAAAAGGACTTTAAGCATCCAATCAGGATGCCTGTCTCAGGACTAACAAGTCAGTGTACATGTGGTATATGGAGTCACAGTAACTTTATTTTCCTCCTCAGTTTAAGGAATCTTACAATGACATTTTGAGAGATTTTTGTGAAATCCCATGAGATCACAGTAAAACAAAGTGTGAACTCAGCATTGATTATCCTAATTGGCTTTTTTTTCACCATGTAGTTTAGATGACAGTAAAAAGATTAGCTCTAAATCACAAACTTACTCTGGTGAGCTGAAGACATTTTGAAGTAAAATACCTTGCTTTTTTACTATATTTTCTTGTCAGCTTTTTCCAGATATGCTGCCTCACTTTCAAGTGATTTATCATGAGTATCATGTCTGTTTAAAGAAGTGCTATAAAGGCAATATTTTTTACTTTTTTTTTCTTTTACTTTCTGCAACACAAATGATGATGTGGTTTAATTACATGCTTGAGCAAGCAGATTAACATGGAAAAAAGTATAGCCATTCAAAGTGGGCACGACTGGGTTTTATAGGGTTGACATGTAGAGACCAAGGGGCCGATTTATTAAGATGCGGGCAGACATGATCCGCTGTAGCATATGCTGTCTGCATTTATCAGTGCACAAGCATTCCTTGTGAAATGCTGCCCCTTGCAGATTCACGGCCAATCAGTCGCTAGCAGGGGGTGTCAATCATCCCGATCTTTTGTGATCGGGATGATAGCTGTCCGCCACCTCAGAGGTAACGGACGAGTTAAGGAGCAGCGGTCTTAAGACCGCTGCTTTTTAACTTATGTTTCCAGTGAGCCTAAAGACTCACGCAGAAACAGTTGCATTTGCAGCTTCATAAATCTACCCCCTTAACTCCTGTAAAAATGTGCTCAGTGTGCTTCCTTATTAAATAAAATTATTGAATAGTCCCCAAGTAAGATTTGGGGTTGTTATTGTGCCATAAATGCATTTAGATATATTGTGATAAATAAGATTTTAATAGAAAAAATCTTGGAAAGGCAATACTGAACTCCCAACCATCACAAATACTGAGGGGGTGTCATGAGGTGGGATATCTGCCCCCTGTCCCTAGTACAGCTTTCCCTTCAGGACAAATGTTCGGAGGTTTGACAATGCAATGCTCCTTAAATTGTAATTCTGATGGACTGAAAAGGAGTCCAGGATTAGCCATATCTCAGTATCAAATTGACTAAAAGAACAACCTCATGTTTAGTTCTTTCCATAAATATACCAATAATGCTGTCCATTAGTAAAGGTAAATTACTTTTTTCATTGTGAAATATCAATATATTTAGATCATATATACACACACATATATATATATAATGGAACCAGGGGTACCAAGGATACCTTCTTACCTGTTCACAAAAATAGTAATCCTCAGCACCTTTCAATGAATAAAATATCCTTTATTGAATACACATGGACGGAAAGTTATGCGACGTTTCGGGAACGCAGTCCCTTAATCATGCATATTGAACATTGCACCTGTACCTTTACTTAAAGGTGTGACTAACCAATCACAATACAGCATTTTAAACACATCCTTCCTTTGAGCATTTTATATGCAGGTAGTAATAGCACCACCATCATGTGATCACTGCAGTCACGTGACTGCTGTGATGTCAGAGGGTCCTTTGGGATCGAATCTAGCTGCTATCATTCTTACCTGTTCTCAGGTGGGTAAGGCGGAGGGTGCCGTCGCAGGTTTCTCCTTGGCAGTGATTGCGCCTAGTGTTTCGTCTGTGCCTGTTTGTGCGCACACATGTGCGCGCGGGTGTGCCTTGGCGTGCGCGTGCGTACACATGCATGAGTGCGCATGTGTGCGGACGGCGTCACAGGTGATTTCCATCTGCTAGCGGAATCTTTGTGACACGCCTCTCTCTGTCTTCTCATTGGGTACAAGGTATCTGATACTATCATTGTCTTGGATACGGGGGGGCGTTCCTGGGCCCTGTTAGGTTTAAATTCCGGTCTGAGCCCTGGCTTGTTCCCGAGTTATTTTGCCAGTTTATCTGCATAACTAAGCGTTGTATTTTCTCTATCCCTATTCCCTTCCTTTGATCTTGGATTTCCTGGTTTTGACCCCTGGCTTGACTTTCGCTTATGATGCTTGCTGCCTGGACCGACTTATATTACCCTGACAATGCCTTTTGTATTTTCTTTGCCTGTACCTTGCCTTTTGATTGTGTGCTTCTTGCTATAGGGTTCCTCTCTCGCACTCAGGGTAGCCCTGCTTCCTGACATAATAACTATATAGCCTATCATTGAACCAGCAAGAGCAGCTGTCACTATTGCGTCCCTCTCCCAACAATTAACTGTTATGACGCAAACTCTTCAGGACTTACAAACCAGTCATGAGTCCTTGTTGCAGCAAGTAAGAATTCAGGTACAACGCACCACTGCTGCCCCTTCTGAAGTTCTACCTCCTAGGTATGAGGTCCTGGCGAGTGAACCAACTATTGCCTTACCTGAAAAATGTGCTGGAGATTGCAAGACATACAGAGCTTTCATCACTTCTTGTAAATTGCTGTACACTTCTTGTGAATTGTTACGGCAGGGAAGGAGACCAGTGGAGGACTACATTTCTTAGTTCAGGGAGGTGGCCTCTGATACCGCACTTAAAGTCACTCTCATTGATCAGTTTCGCATCGGTCTCTCTGATTAACTTTAAGATGAATTTGCCCAGATTGGGGTACCCACTAACCTAAAAGAATTGATCATAGCAGTGACCCAATTGGATCGTCGCTTTCGTGAAAGGAGGCAGGAAAAACAGAATTCCTTGCTACCATTGCCTATACGATCAGATTATTTTCTCCCCCCACAATTCCAGTAACACCCCTGCTGCTGAGACTACTAATGTAGCAGAACCTATGCAGATCGGGCTAGTTTGTGGACCCCTGTGTGCGGTAGAAAGAGCAAGAAGACAGAATCTCCACCTTTGTCTATATTGTGCCAAGTCTGGTCATATCCTAAAAGACTGTCCTATCAGACCTGTAATGGGTTTGCTAGTAGCCCAAGCTACCTGTCTTAATTTACCCATTTACAATTCTTCTCACCTTGTCATTTCTGTTTTCCTGCAGCTGAACGAGAACTTTGTTGAACTATCTGCTATCATAGATTCTGGTGCCAGCAGCTGCTTTTTTGATGTCAACCTAGCCTCCCAATTTCGCATTCCTATTTGACAGAAAAAACAACCTTCACTTCTTCATATGGTGGATGGCAGTACCTTAAAAACTGGTCCAGTTACCCAAGAATCATACCCAATAGTTCTCCGTATTGGAAACCAACATCAGGAGACTGTTGTCTGGGATATAGTTCCATCACCTTTATTTCCTGTCATCCTGGGTATTACATGGCTACGTAAACACAACCCACAGATTAACTGGAGTACCGGACAACTAAATCCCTTCATTGTTCATCTGATTGTCTACTTCCTAATATTAAACCAACTACCCTTTTGGTTTTTGAAAAGAAAGGAGCGGATGTTTTACCACCCCACAGGGTATATGACTGCCCAATTGATCTCCTCCCGGGGGCCCCACTTCTTCTTTATAACTTCTCCGAACCTGAAACTAAGGTATTAAAGGAATATATAGAAGAAAGTCTAGCCAAGGGGTTCATACACCCTTTTATGTCACCCGTGGGTGCTGGCATTTTCTTTGTGGGAAAAAAGGATGGTGGTCTTCGTCCTTGTGTGAATTATCATGCCCTCAATGACATCACAATTAAAAACCGCTACCCACTTCCTCTTATTCCCGAGCTACTGGACCAAGTTAAAGATGCCCAGTATTTCACCAAGATTGATTTTAGAGGCGCATACAATCTCATCTGTGTCAAGAAAGGGCATGAATGGAAGACAGCATTCCATTCCAGATATGGGCCCCTATTTATGAAAGGTCTTGCGGACCTGATCTGACACTGTGGATCAGGTCCGCAAGACCTTCGCTGAATGCAGAAAGCAATACGCTCTCCGTATTCAGCATTGCACCAGTAGCTCACAAGAGCTGCTGGTGCAACGCCGCCCCCTGCAGACTCGCGGCCAATGGGCCGCCAGCAGGGAGGTGTCAATCAACCCGATCGTACTCGATCGGGTTGATTTCTGGTGATTCCTGTCCGCCTGCTCAGAGCAGGCGGACAGCGTTATGGAGCTGCGGTCTTTAGACCGCTGCTTCATAACTGGTGTTTCTGGCGAGTCTGAAGACTCGCCAGAAACACGGGCCCACAAGCTCCATATGGAGCTTGTTAAATGGGCCCCATGGGCACTTTGAGTATCTCGTAATGCCATTTGGGCTTTGCAACACCCCTGCCACGTTCCAGTGCTTTATCAACGACGACTTCAGGGACCTTCTTGATACTTTACTGGTCGTTTATCTAGACAATATCTTAATATTTTCTAGAACACTTGCTGAACATGAAAATCATGTGAAAATCGTCCTACAGCGTCTCCGACTTCACAAATTATATGATAAACTTGAGAAAAGCATGTTTGAGGTCTCATCCATTGAATTTCTTGGGTATGTTCTTTCACCTGGACAAGTGAAGATGGATCCAAAGAAGATTAAGGCCATTCTCGAGTGGCCTGTACCTCAAAACAAACGTATGGTTCAACAATTCATTGGCTTCGCCAATTTCTACCGAAGATTTATCAGGAACTTCTTCTCTATCTGTGCGCCTATTACTGCACTCACCAAGAATCACACCACTTTTGATTGGAAAACTGCTGCTCAAAAGGCCTTTCTTCAGCTTAAATCCCTTTTTACTCCAATTCTGGCACAACCGAATACCTCATATCCATTCTACCTTGAAACAGACACCTCTGAGGTAGCTATTGGTGCAGTCCTCTCTCAAAAGACAGGTGAGAAGTACCTCCTACATCCCATAGCCTTTATTTCATGTAAACTTAACAGTGCCGAAAAAAATTATGATGTAGGAGAGGGAGAACTATTGGCCATTAAAAATTTTCTTGAAGAATGGAGACACCTATTTGAGGGTGTCATCCATCCCGTGGTGGTGTATACCAACCATAAAAACTTGGAGTACCTCAGCACTGCCAAAATGTTGAAACCTCGTCAGGCCAGATGGGCCCTCTTCTTTTCCCTATTTGACACATATGGTCCTGGATCTAAAAACGTATGTATGCCTCTGAAAAAGAACCTGTATCCCATCATCAAGAAACTATTCTTCCTCCAGCATACTTTCTGGCTTCTCACCAGTCACTCATCGAGGAGATCCAACAAGCCAGTACTAATGTACCTACTGAAGCAGCTCATCTACCCATTACTCATGGCCTTCGCTACCACCAGCAATGTATATATGTCCCTGCTAACCATCATCTACATATAATGCAACACCATCATAATAATCCTATAGCAGGTCATAGAGGATTTCAGAATACAACTGAACTCATCTAACTTTACTTTTGGTGGCCTTCTCTACCTTCCGATGTGTGATCTTTTGTTAACTCCTGTACTGTCTGTGCCCAAAATAAACAATCCACCTCAAAACCTACCAGATTGCTACAACCCTTACCTGTTCCAAATCACCCTTGGTGAGATATTAGTATGAACTTTATAGTCGAGTTACCTCTGTCCCATGGTCAACACTATCATGGTCGTAGTTGACCGTTTTACGAAGATGGCGCATTTTCTTCCTGTGGCTGGATTGCCTACTGATCAATGTACTGCCAAGCTTTTCATTCAGCATATATTTCGTCTTCATGGGTTCCCAACATCTATAGTCTCAGATAGAGGATCCCAGTTTACCTCTCGCTTCTGGACTCACTTTTGTCGCAGTCTACATATCACCCATAATCTATCCTCCGCTTATCATCCTCAGACCAATGGGCAGACTGAACGGACCAATCAGACCCTCGAGCAGTATCTTAGTTGCTATTCCTCCTATCTACAGGATGACTGGGTAGATCATCTCCCACTTGCTGATTCTGAATATGCATACAATAATCAAAAATACTCATCTACAGACTGGAACCCTTTCTATGCAAATTATGGGTACCATTTTCCATCCTTTCCTGACCTTCCTTCTCTTATCCCTGTGCCTGATGTTTCCCACCGACTACGCAACCTCAGAGCAATGCTTCGCAGCCTTCATCACCAACTCACCACAGTCCAACAGCAACAAAAGATTCAGGCTGATCGCAAGCGTAAATCTCCTCCTATATACAAAATAGGTGACAAGGTTTGGTTGGCTACCAGACATCTCTGTTTGACCTGTCCTACCAAGAAACTTGAACCTCGTTTTATTGGTCCTTTTTCTATTGACAAAATAATTAATGATGTCGCTGTCAAGTTGAAACTTTCTGACTCTTATAGAATACATCCTGTCTTTCATGTATCTCTGGTGAAACCCTTTTCTGATAATCCTTTTCCAGGTCGGGTAGCAGCTCTTCCTCCCATTCTGGTAAACAACGATGATGAGTACGAAGTCCAAGACATTCTAGACTCTCGTAGGAGATGAGGACGCCTAGAATATCTTGTCCACTGGAAAGGGTATGGTCCCGAGAAGCGATCCTGGGAACCTGTGGGCAATTTCCATGCAGCGGCCAAGGTCCATGCCTTCCATCAGAGACATCCTGACAGACCTTCCCAGGTTCGCGTTCCGGAGGCCTCTCCTTGGTGGGGGGCTCTGTCATGGAACTAGGGGTACCAAGGATACCTTCTTACCTGTTCACAGGTAGGTAAGGTGGAGGGCGCCATTGCAGGTTTCTCCTCAGCAGTATTTGTGCCTAGTGTTTCATCTGCACCTGTTTGTGCGTGCTCATATGCGCGTGGGTGTGCGCCTTGGCGTGCACTTGTATGGGTGCGCATGTGTGCGGAAGGCGTCATAGGTGATTTCCATCTGCTAGGGGAATCTTTGTGACACGCCTCTCTCTGTCTTCTCATTGGGTACAAGGTATCTGATGCTATCATTATCTTGGATACGGTTGGCGTTCCTGGGCCCTGTTAGGTTTAAATTCCTGTCTGAGCCCTGGCTTGTTGCTGAGTTATTTTGTCAGTTTATCTGCATAACTAAGCAATGTATTTTCTCTATCCCTATTCCCTTCCTTTGATCTTGGATTTCCTGGTTTTGACCCCTGGCCTGACTTTCACTTACGATACTTGCTGCCTGGACCGACTTATATTACCCTGACTACGCCTTTTGGATTTTCCTTGCCTGTACCTTGCCTTTGGATTGTGTGCTTCTTACTATAGGGTACCTCTCTCGCACATATATATATATATATATATATATATATATATATATATATATTGAATGGAATATGACAAATAACCATATCATATCCCTCCATCAATGCTGATAAATTGGACTTTATCTGTGGGAAACATTAGCATTCACCTACATTAATGGTCTTACTGTTATACATAATTGTCAGCCATCTCATTTATATGATAAATAGCTTTACATTGACCCACTACCATTCAAAAATATTTTTAATAGTACAATAAGGAAAATTCATTTCTCAAGCATTTTAATCCAAAGACACCTTCATAAAACTAGACAGTCAATATATTGCATTTATTTCTATTGTTTTTTTCTCAGACCCTATTCCAATTGTTGCACATTTTATCATGAATTAATTTCTCCTTCATAACTGCTATTCTTAACTGGAAAAAAAAACTATTTGCTTTTCTTTTATTGTCTTAAAATTCTGTGATTTTGTATGTTCTTTACCATAATAATTCCATCATCTAGTTTAACGAACTGGTTTTGTAGTTATTGCAGCACCTGTATGGCAACTGTGTTTTATTATCACCTGGCTTCCTTTCAGCAACAAGCTCTAGTGTGTGGGAGTATAGAGAAGGTCATAACTTTTCCATGTCTCATTGTTGAAGACTGTTGTTTCTAAAGAATGAAGTCCACTTTTCAGCTCTCATGGTCTTATCATGATCCATTCCTGACTTTTTCAAGTCCTGTCTGCAGTTTCAAATAGTTGAGCTGCTCCATGCCTAAGTTTGAAAACTTCTAAGCCCTGTCCTCATTTCTAAAATCCTAACAAACGGCTAGATTTAGAGTTGGGCGGTAGCCATCAAAACCAGCGTTAGAGGCTCCTAACGCTGGTTTTTACTGCCCTCTGGTATTTGGAGTCAGTCAGGAAAGAGTCTAACGCTCACTTTACAGCCGCAACTTTTTCTAACGACAAAACTCCAGCCGCAGAAAAAAAACAGGAGTTAAGAGCTTTCTGGGCTAACGCCGGTTTATAAAGCTCTTAACTACTGTGCTCTAAAGTACACTAACACCCATAAACTACCTATGTACCCCTAAACCGAGGTCCCCCCACATTGCCGCAACTCTATTAAATTTTTTAACCCCTAATCTGCCGCTCCGTACACCGCCGTCAGCTAAGTTATCCCTATGTACCCCTAATCTGCTGCCCCTAATACCGCCGACACCTATATTATATTTATTAACCCCTAATCTGCCCCCCCAATGTCGCCGCCACCTACCTAAACTTATTAACCCCTAATCTGCCGAGCGGACCGCACCGCTTCTATAATAAAGTTATTAACCCCTAATCCGCCTCACTCCCGCCTCAATAACCCTATAATAAATAGTATTAACCCCTAATCTGCCTCCCTAACATCGCCGACACCTAACTTCAAGCATTAATCCCTAATCTGCCGACCGGAGCTCACCGCTACTATAATAAATTTTTTAACCCCTAAAGCTAATTCTAACCCTAACACCCCCCTAAGTTAAATATAATTTTTATCTAACGAAATAAATTAACTCTTATTAAATAAATTATTCCTATTTAAAGCTAAATACTTACCTGTAAAATAAATCCTAATATAGCTACAATATAAATTAAAATTATATTGTAGCTATTTTAGGATTAATATTTATTTTACAGGAAACTTTGTAATTATTTTAACCAGGTACAATAGCTAAAATAGTTAAAATAATTACAAAATTACCTGTAAAATAAATCCTAACCTAAATTACAATTAAGCCTAACACTACACTATCAATAAATTAATTAAATAAAATACCTACAATTATCTACAATTAAACCTAACACTACACTATCAATAAATTAATTAAATACAATACCTACAAATAACTACAATTAAATAAACTAACTAAAGTACAAAAAATAAAAAAGAACTAAGTTACAAAAAATAAAAAAATATTTACAAACATTAGAAAAATATTACAACAATTTTAAACTAATTACACCTACTCTAAGCCCCCTAATAAAATAACAAAGACCCCCAAAATAAAAAAATGCCCTACCCTTTTCTAAATTAAAAAAGTTCAAAGCTCTTTTACCTTACCAGCCCTGAAAAGGGCCATTTGCGGGGCATGCCCCAAATAATTCAGCTCTTTTGCCTGTAAAAAAAACATACAATACCCCCCCCCCAACATTACAACCCACCACCCACATACCCCTAATCTAACCCAAACCCCCCTTAAATAAACCTAACACTAAGCCCATGAAGATCTTCCTACCTTATCTTCACCATGCCAGGTTCACCGATCGCTCCAGGCTCTGAAATCTTCATCCAAGCCCAAGCAGGGGCTGGTGATCCATAATCCGGCTGAAATCTTCTATCAAGCGGCGGCTGAAGAGGTCCAGAAGAGGCTCCAAAGTCTTCATCCTATCTGGGAAGAAGAGGAGATCCGGACCGGCAACTATCTTGATCCAAGCGGCATCTTCTATCTTCATCCGATGAGGAACGGCTCCATCTTGAAGACCTCCAGTGCGGATCAATCTTCTTCTTCCGACGTCCAACTGAAGAATGAAGGTTCCTTTAAGGGACGTCATCCAAGATGGCGTCCCTCGAATTCCGATTGGCTGATAGGATTCTATCAGCCAATCGGAATTAAGGTAGGAAAATTCTGATTGGCTGATGGAATCAGCCAATCAGAATCAAGTTCAATCCGATTGGCTGATCCAATCAGCCAATCAGATTGAGCTCGCATTCTATTGGCTGATCGGAACAGCCAATAGAATGTGAGCTCAATCTGATTGGCTGATCGGATCAGCCAATCGGATTGAACTTGATTCTGATTGGCTGATTCCATCAGCCAATCAGAATGTTCCTACTTTAATTCCAATTGGCTGATAGAATCCTATCAGCCAATCGGAATTTGACGGACGCCATCTTGGATGACGTCATTTAAAGGAACCGTCATTCGGCGAGTAGGCGTCTGTAGAAGAGGTTGGATCCGCGTCGGCTGGAAGATGATGGGTCCGGAAGAAAGAAGATTGAAGATGCCGTTGATAGAAGACTTCAGCCGGATCATGGACCTCTTCAGCTCCCGCTTGGATGAAAACTTCAGCCGGATCATGGACATCTTCAGCCCCCCGCTTGGGCTTGGATCAAGACATCGGAGCCAGGACGGATCGGTGTGATACCCGGCGAGGTGAAGATAAGGTAGGAAGATCTTCAGGGGCTTAGTGTTAGGTTTATTTAAGGGGGGTTTGGGTTAGATTAGGGGTATGTGGGTGGTGGGTTGTAATGTTGGGGGGGGGTATTGTATGTGTTTTTTTTACAGGCAAAAGAGCTGAATTATTTGGGGCATGCCCCGCAAAGGGCCCTTTTCAGGGCTGGTAAGGTAAAAGAGCTTTGAACGTTTTTAATTTAGAATAGGGTAGGGCATTTTTTTATTTTGGGGGTCTTTGTTATTTTATTAGGGGGCTTAGAGTAGGTGTAATTAATTTAAAATTGTTGTAATATTTTTCTAATGTTTGTAAATATTTTTTTATTTTTTGTAACTTAGCTTTTTTTATTTTTTGTACTTTAGTTAGTTTATTTCATTGTATTTATTTGTAGGTATTTTATTTAATTTATTTATTGATAGTGTAGTGTTAGGTTTAATTGTATTTATTTGTAGGTATTTTATTTAATTAATTTATTGATAGTGTAGTGTTAGGTTTAATTGTAGATAATTGTAGGTATTGTATTTAATTTATTTATTGATAGTGTAGTGTTAGGTTTAATTGTAACTTAGGTTAGGATTTATTTTACAGGTAATTTTGTAATTATTTTAACTAGGCAGCTATTAAATAGTTATTAACTATTTAATAGCTATTGTACCTGGTTAAAATAAATACAAAGTTGCCTGTAAAATAAATATTAATCCTAAAATAGCTACAATATAATTATTATTTATATTGTAGCTATATTAGGGTTTATTTTACATGTAAGTATTTAGCTTTAAATAGGAATAATTTATTTAATAAGAGTTAATTTATTTTGTTAGATTTAAATTATATTTAACTTAGGGGGGTGTTAGTGTTAGGGTTAGACTTAGCTTTAGGGGTTAATACATTTATTATAGTAGCGGTGAGCTCCGATCGGCAGATTAGGGGTTAATCATTGTAGGTAGCTGGCGGCAACGTTGTGGGGGGCAGATTAAGGGTTAATAAATATAATATAGGGGTCGGCGGTGTTAGGGGCAGCAGATTAGGGGTACATAACTATAATGTATGTCGCGGCGGTGTACGGAGCGGCAGATTAGGGGTTAATAATAATATGCAGGTGTCAGCGATAGCGGGGGCAACAGATTAGGGGTTAATAAGTGTAAGGTTAGGGGTGTTTAGACTCGGGGTACATGTTAGGGTGTTAGGTGCAGACATAGGAAGTGTTTCCCCATAGAAAACAATGGGGCTGCGTTAGGAGCTGAACGCTGCTTTTTTGCAGGTGTTAGGTTTTTTTTCTGCTAAAACTGCCCCATTGTTTTCTATGGGGGAATCGTGCACAAGCACGTTTTTGAAGCTGGCCGCGTCCGTAAGCACCGCTGGTATCGAGAGTTGGAGTAGCGTTAAATATGCTCTACGCTCCCTTTTTGGAGCCTAACGCAGCCCTTCTGTGAACTCTAAATATCAGCGGTATTTAAAAGGTGCGGGGGAAAAAAAGCACGCGTAGCTAACGCACCCCTTTGGCCGCAGAACTCTAAATCTAGCCGATAGTCAGTATCTGACTACAAATAAAGTCAAGTCCTGTATCCAATTCTCAAGTTTCTTACCCAGTCTATCCTGGGTGATTTCATGTCCTGCATGCATTTGTTGTCACTAATGAGACCCATATTTGACTAGAAATCTAGTAAGTCTTTTTTCTAACTGTATATAGCTTTAGTACCCGTAGTTTATACCATGTGGAGACGATTCTAGCATTTGTTTTGCAATACCAGCGATTACTCAAACGGCGGACACATTAAGACAACCTGATTCCATGGAAGATTGCCGGACTAAAGATTAGATATTCTACTGGAATTTCCTGGTTTCCATCTTTAGATGTAAGTGATTTTATTTGTTACTATGCTTCTGTAATAAATATTGCCTTAATGGAGTTGTGCTCCTGTGTTTGTTTATTTTATATACTTATCCATTATATATTGACTTTACCATATGCACCATATCCTAATTACGCATCATTTTTGAGTCTAAAATCTGCACTGACAACATCTGCAATTTCATCTAAACCATACAATAGTCATAAAATAATTTGTCACATATTCCTTATTTTATCTACCTTATGTATTAAGGGGTAGATTACAAGCGGCATGCTTTTAGCGTTCCGCTTCGCTAGAAGTTAACTTTTGGAGCATGTCGGGTAGTGCTCACATTACAAGTTGAAAGTAAAAAGTATATGTAAATACATATATACACAAATAAATATGTAAACACATACATATCTATATATTTATATGTTAGAGCCCTTTTTGTCAAACACCTTATACCATATATCTTTGATGGTTGACCCCTTATAACTTTTTAAAATAATTTTTATCAGATAGTGTTTATATGAGCATAACTGTACTTTTTAATGTGTTAATGTTGTGTTTAATACAACTCGTGCAAATTGCAATTGTGCTCTCCCGTCCACGTTTACATTAAAAAAGCGCAAATCGCAATTGCTGTCTCACTTTTGCATTTACTTTTAACTTGTAATAAGAGCACTATTTTCGACGTGCGCAAAAAGGCCCAAAAATGAATATCGCTTGTGCGCAAAAAAAACTTGTAATCTGACCCTATTTATGTAGTGTGTATGTACATATTGAAAAATCCAACTGGAACTATGCACAACATTCAAACTGCAGCAGCAAAATAAGTAAATAAATAAAATAAAGGCTTTTTAGTCTGTAAAGAAAGAATACGGTGAGTGTGACCCATAACAACATCATTTAGACCTATTTTTTTAAGTGAGCAGTGATTCTTTTGCCTTCGATGAATAATTAATAAAACAAATGGGTTTTTATTTAATTGTACTACAGCTTCATTGAACATTTATGCCACTATGGTTCATATTTGTTACAGAGATCTAGTGTGCAAAAGAAGAGAAAGAGAGAATTAGTGGTGTTTATGAGCTAGATGCGTTATTTCAAAAAATTGCTGGATCTAGCTATTAGGACCAGTGCTTGCAAGCAATGTTTCAACAAAGTCCTAGATAGCTCTATTGTAGATCAGAGCAGCTTTTGCTAAAGTGTAAATAAATTCCGGGAACAACGTATAATCCCTCTGACTTGTAACTATAAAGTCAATTAAACACTCAGCACAGCATAACAGCAACAGTTCGCATTTAATGCTTCAAACTTCAGCAGGTATGCACTCACCACTTAGATCCTCTAGTGTAGATCAGCTGGTCTGGTGAAGCCGGTATCCCTGTTCCTCTGTCTCACAATCGCAGCGTCTTTGCATAGGCGGTAATCCGTTTCCTCATGCAAGCTGCTGGTGGCATACCATGTGACAAGGGATCAGCCTATCCTGTAACAGACCAGGTCTTTCCTCGATGCCGATGCAAGTGGGCGTATCAGTCACGCCAAAACAGTGAGCGTATGTGGGGCTTCTCAACAGAAAAAACACCAGTTAACTGCCGGATCCGGTAATCAGTGTACAAAACACAGTATTGATGAGGTGGCTATCCAGTGTAGTATTGGCAAATGTTAGAAGTCCCAGGTCTGTTGGTGGGAGTGCATACCGCATAAAGAGCATTAGGATAAAGCAAATTAGGAGAAATAGTCCATATAAGGCAAATAATGTGCTTCGTGAATAAAGGAGTGGAATCCCCACATTCCACTATAAATGTAAAAAAAATATTTCCAAATCGAAGCAGCAGATAAAAAACAACATATCCTTTATTCCTTTAAAAACATGAGCAAAGGACATACAGCAACATGGATTGGATTCAAGCAAAAGAATTCTGACCGGTTTTGGTCATATTGACCGTAATCATAGAATAGCACCTGTTAGGGGGTGCTCCCTTTTATGCTGAACAATCCATATTCATTGGTTAAAAACATTTTGTGTATTGCTAATCACCTTAACCCCTTACATACCAAATTTCCCTTTAAACACAAATTGGGAAATGAGCAATGTAATGTGTACATAAGTACATAAATACAAAAGCTGCAGACAGTAAAATTGAAGAAACAATTATAGAGAGTACTATCTAGAGATTTAGTACAATTTCACAGAGAACAATATTAGTTAGAGTATTTGAAGCAATAAGGCTTTTGAATTAGATGAGTTGTTTAGATCAATGCTTAACAGGAGATATACAAACATGTTATTTACAACACAAGCATTCATGTTTTGATAATTATATGGTAAAATTACAAAGGAAATCTCTTTAATATTGCTTAACCACTCTCATTGTTAATAGAGGAAGAGATAATTTTTAACTGCCTCTTAATGTATACAGAAGTGGCAAGCACAGTAAAGATAAACATGAACAAAGAAGCAAGGAAAAACAAGTGTACACATAAACTGGAGATCTAGTGTGATATACAACTTTTCTTAATGTTTCTTGTCTACTACACTACAATTGTGAACAATTGTTGTGCCCCTTATGATTAAAACTAATATAAATAAAATATATACATACTCAGGCCCATTTATCAAGCTCCGTATGGAACTTGAAGGGCCGTGTTTCTGGCGAGTCTTCAGACTCGCCAGAAACACAAGTTATGAAGCAGCGGTCTAAAGACCGCTGCTTCATAACCCTGTCCGCCTGCTCTGAGCAGGCGGACAGGAACCGCCGGAAATCAACCCGATCGAATACGATCGGGTTGATTGACAGCTCCCTGCTGGCGGCCGATTGGCCGCGAGTCAGCAGGGGGCGGCGTTGCACCAGCAGCTCTTGTGAGCTGCTGGTGCAATGTTAAATGTGGAGAGCGTATTGCTCTCCGCATTTAGCGAGGTCTTGCGGACCTGATCCGCAGTGTCGGATCAGGTCCGCAAGCCCTTTGATAAATGGGCCCCACTGACTCTATCTTGGTTTCACTTTAACGTTAATTATAGATTCTGTGTGTGGACAAGGCAGTAATGAATTATGGAAGTCAAGAAGTCCATAAGTAAAAAAATTAAGAAGGAATGTGCAGTAAATTGACATGACCCAAAGCAGCATTAAACATTAACTCTCCCTTGGTTTGTTTCAAAAGTATCTTTCCCATTATAACCATTATAATTACTAAATAGCATATAAATGTAGTTCTTTTTCATTTTCTCTTTCAGATAACCCTATTTTGTTCAACATTTTATAGCAACATGGTTGATTATCTCATTTGGGATAAGGCCTTCAAGCCACTATTGACTTTAGTTATCTCTTTTTCCAGTTCATTATAATGGCTGATACATGTCCTCTAATATTCCCTTTAATGATGTGAGCAGAAGCTGACCATCATTCTGTAAATTGGAGTCATTAACCTTGGCATGCATTATTGATAATGTTTTCTTATACACTAGTGGATCAGTCCTTTAAAGCTAATTTATCTAATACCCTAAAGGGACCTTACAAGCAATTATGCTGGGAAGTAGTGAATATATTACATTCCTATCAATTGTAATATTTCCATGGAAGTGCAACATCTGAATTAGTCTTTATCTAAAACAGGCATCTAATGAGGGGTCCCTACTAGAGGGACATCTGCTTGACTAGTCAGACAACCTAATTTTGCTATACATTTTGCAGTGTCTTACATTCCACACACCAAACGTATGGTTTACTTTTACAGCCAATGAAACTAAAGCATATCATTTGTTGTTACATATAAATATGTTTTTGAGAAACAGCAGTGAACACCATTCCTATTGCTGCCATTTACAGGTAGATATACTGTAATGTGAAGATTCATTCGGCCTCCAAGTCAAATCTAAGTGTACAACAGAGTTTAAATTCTATAGTTAATATAAACTAACAAGTAGAGCCAAGTTGAACCCTAGGGGGCCGAATTATCAATGTCTGTCGGACATGATACGCTGTAGCATATCATAACCACCAGACATCGCTGTACAATGCCAGATTTGCAGCCAATTGACCGCTAGCAGGGGTGTCAATCAACCCGATTGTATAGGATCGGGCAGATTGATGTCCGCAGTGTCAGAGGTGGTGGACCAGTTAAGGATCAGTGGTCTTAAGACCGCTGCGGTTTCCGGTGAGCCTGAAGGCTCGCGTGGAAACAGGGGCCATTTGGCCTTTGATAAATTGGCCCCTAAATGTATATTTCCTAGTTAGCCAGAGTCTTCAGGTGGCTTATATCTAGGTGAATCCCAGTGTTTATATAATGTAGTTAGCATAATAGTGATGCATACCTAGATTGCACCATATAGTTTATATTCTGTTGTTAGTTTGATTTACACAAGCAGCCATAATACAACATAAATATTAGATTGCAGATATAAATAATTTTGCTAGTTTTTGTCTCCATGAAACTAAGGTGCACAACAGGTAAAACCTGCCTCTTTATTATCAGTCTCCAAAAAACTCCTGTCTACCTGTGTGCCATATATTTAAACTACTTCTTTAGTGTGAGTATACAAGAAACTCATGTCTAGGTGCACCATAGATATAAAATGCCTCTTTAGTGCGTGCGCACTAGATGTAAAATGCTTCTTTCATATGTATCTCCCAAAAACTTATATTTAGGTACTCTATGGATGTAAACTGCCCCTTTAATATGAGTCTACAAGGTGCATCACTGAAATAAATTCTGTAGTTAAAACTAAGCATTGGTATTGCACTGTAAGTTTAACTATATTTTTGATGCAATAGGACTTTGAGGTGTATCCCAAACTATCAGACTTATTTTGCAAATTGCTTGGCAAGACCTTTAGCAGAATTTTTAATTTCAATGTCATTCCAGTCCATTAAAAAGTCCTCTAAAAGCTCACTTAAAACAATTTTTCAACTGACGCATGAAAGTACTCCTATACCTTGCTTTGGGCCAGATTATGAGTGGAGCACTATTCATCGCTCCCACTCGAGCGTTAACTCCGCTAGAAGTATGATTTTTGCACGTGTCGAACAAGCTTTAGCTTGTGCGCTAACCCGACATGTGCAAAAAAGCAGAAGTTAGAATATTGTGAATGCATTAACATATTCCCCCATAGAAGTCTATGGAGCGCGAAAAGTGGAAAACAAAACTAACACCCTACTCACTTGCAAACTCGTTTACTGCGTTTACACAAGGGAGCTAACCCAACATGAAAACATTAATATTTCACATTCCAGTATTCTTCACTTACAGAGTAATGTTCTATTTATTCTTAAATTAATATTTCTATATATAGTATTTATGTTTATATTCCTATACCTGCATATCTATTCCTATAGATGTAAAGGCATAGATATGTATTTTACATGAGCAGTATTAGATATGTATACAAAATCTCTAATAATAAAAAGTGCATTATTTTCTACGTGAAGAAGAACATAGAAATGTAAAATATGTCTTTGCGCATATGGTTTCGCAATGTAGATCTTAACTTGGTCGGGTTAGCACACATGAAAACAGTAATCTTAAGTATCGTTATTAAAATATTTCATGTAAAATATTTTTACAAAATGAATAAAAAATATTTAAAATTATTAAACATACTGTAAAATATTCTAAATATTTATTGAATATATCTATATATTTAACAGTATGTTTAATAATTTTTTAAAAAAAAATATTTTATATGTAATATTTCAATAAGGCTCAATAATTTCTCATGTGTGCAAACTCGACCGTGTTAAGATCTACATTGTAAAACACGATGCACAAAACGCATATTTTAAATTCCTGTGTTCTTCACATAGAAAATAATGTATTTCTTATTATTAAATATATATTTCTATATTTATCTGTTACTGTTCATGTAAAATACATATCTATACCTTACTATCTATAGGAATAGATATGCAGGTATAGGTATATACAGATATATATATATATATATATAAAAATATGTATTGAAGAATAAAAAAGAAATTTTCCTGTAAGTAAAGAACATTGAAATGTTAAATATGTACAGTAAATATACAGTAAAACAAATAAATACATAACTACACCTGTACACATATACATAAATACATACACTTATTTAGACATGTATATGTATGTATCACTATGTTAAATCCCTTTGCCTGTACAACTTTTGATTGACTTAAAAAGGCCCAACAGATGAGGGGCAAATGCGTTGACTCTCTAGACGACGTAGGGGCCTATTTATCAAAGGTCTTGCGGACCTGATCCGACAGTGCGGATCAGGTCCGCAAGACCTCGCTGAATGCGGAGAGCAATACACTCTCCGTATTCAGCATTGCACCAGCAGCTCACAAGAGCTTGATAAATGGCCCCATAGAGTGCCAATTTTAACTTTTATCTGGTAAGCAGAACATTGTATGCGCTTTTAGCACTGTTATTTTTAAACACCCTACACTATGCAGTTTGTGTTCTTTTGTTTTAAATAGATTTCACAACTGGAGAATCTCACAGACTATATTTGGATTTATCAACTCCACGTAAACACTTTTTTGTTTGGAATACATTCTTGATTATTTTATATTTTTTTCCTACTCTTTTTCTATGTCTTATTTTTCATTTTTACTTTTTGGATTCACTTGGACATACAAATATATTTTTGCCATTCTCACTTTTCTTTTTTCTACCATCTCTCATCGATATTACATATACATTTTTTGGACACTATCGCCTAGATTTAGAGTTTTGTCGCGGTGCTAACGAGGCTTTTTTTCCAGCGCACCCTTAAGCCAATGCTGGTATTACGACGAGTTGTCTGAATGGCTGTGTTAGCCTCAGAAAAGGGAGCGTTGACCATAATTTAGCTCCACTTCAACCCTCAATACCAGCATTGCCTACGGTAGCGGTAAGCTGGAAAAACGTGCTCATGCACGATATCCCCATAGGAAACAATGGGGCTGAGCTGGCTGAAAAAAAACCTAACACCTGCAAAAAAGCAGCGTTCAGCTCCTAACGCAGCCCCATTGTTTCCTATGGGGAAACACTCTCTAAGTCTACACCTAACACCCTAACATGAACCCCGAGTCTAAACACCCCTTACCTTACACTTATTAACCCCTAATCTGCTGCCCCCGCTATCGCTAACAACTACATTATATTATTAACCCCTAATCTGCCGCTCCAGACACCGCCGTCTCCTACATTATACCTATGAACTCCTAATCTGCTGCCCCTAACATAGGCGTCACCTACATTATATTTATTACCCCCTAATCTGCCCCCCCAACGTCGCCGCCACCTACCTACACTTATTAACCCCTAATCTGCTGACCGGACATCGACGCCACTATAATAAATGTATTAACCCCTAAACCGCAGCACTCCCGCCTCGCAAACACTATAATACATTTTATTAATCCCTAATCTGCCCTCCCTAACATCACCGCTACCTACCTACAATTATTAACCCCTAATCTGCCGCCCCCAACATCGCTGCTACTATAATAAAGTTATTAACCCCTAAACCTAAGTCTAACCCTAACACCACCCTAAATTAAATATAATTTAAATTAAACAAACTAAATTTACTATAATTAAATAAATTAATCCTATTTAAAACTAAATACTTACCTATAAAATAAACCATAATATAGCTACAATATAACTAATAGTTACATTGTAGCTATTTTAGGATTTATATTTATTTTACAGGCAACTTTGTGTTTATTTTAACTAGGTACAATATCTATTAAATATTTAATAACTATTTAATAGCTACCTAGTTAAAATAATTACAAAATTACCTGTAAAATAAATCCTAACCTAAGTTACAAATACACCTAACACTACACTATCATTAAACTAATTAAATAAATTACCTACAATTATGTAAACTAAAATACAATTAAATAAACTAAACTATAATACAAAAAAAACAAACACTAAATTACAGAAAATAAAAAAAATTACAATAAGTTTAAACTAATTACACCTAATCTAAGCCCCCTAATAAAATAAAAAAGCTCCCCAAAATAATAAAATGCCCTACCCTATCCTAAATTACAAAGTAATCAGCTCTTTTACCAGCCCTTAAAAGGGATTTTTGCGGGGCATTGCCCCAAAGTAATCACTGATCAGCCAATAGTATGCAAGGTCAATCCGATTGGCTGATTGGATCAGCCAATCGGATTGAACTTCAATCTGATTGGCTGATTGCCTCAGCCAATCAGATTATTCCTACCTTAATTCAGATTGGCTGATAGAATCCTATCAGCCAATCGGAATTCGAGGGACGCCATCTTGGATGACGTCATTTAAAGGAACCTTCATTCGGCCTTAGGACATCATAAGAAGAGGATGGCTCCGCGTCGGATGGATTTAAGATGGCTCCGCTCCGGTTGATTGAAGATTGAAGATGCCGCTTGGATGAAGACATCTGCCGCTTGGAGGACCTCTTCTTCCCCGATCGGATGAAGACTTCTGCCGCTCCGGATGTCCACTTCTGGCCCATCGGTGCCCAGCTGGGTGAACACGGCTCCAGGTAGGGTGATCTTCAGGGGGGGTAGTGTTAGGTTTTTTTAAGGGGGGAATCGGGTGGGTTTTAGAGTAGGGGTATGTGGGTGGTGGGTTGTAATGTTGGTGGGGTATTGTATTTTTATTTACAGGTAAAAGAGCTGATTACTTTGGGGCAATGCAAAAAGCCCTTTTAAAGGCTGGTAAAAGAGCTGATTACTTTGTAATTTAGGATAGGGTATGGCATTTTATTATTTTGGGGGGCTTTTTTATTTTATTAGGGGGCTTAGATTTGGTGTAATTATTTTAAACTTATTGTAATTTTTTTTTTATTTTCTGTAATTTAGTGGGGTTTTTTGTTCTATAGTTTATTTAATTGTATTTTAGTTTACATAATTGTAGGTAATTTATTTAATTAGTTTAATGATAGCGTAGTGTTTAGGATTTATTTTACAGGTAATTTTGTAATTATTTTAACTAGGTAGCTATTAAATAGTTATTAACTATTTAATAGCTATTGTACCTAGTTAAAATAAATACAAAGTTGCCTTTAAAATAAATATAAATCCTAAAATAGCTACAATGTAACTATTAGTTATATTGTAGCTATATTAGGGTTTATTTTATAGCTAATTATTTCATTTTAAATATGATTCCTTTATTTAATTATAGTAAATTTAGTTTGTTTAATTTAAATTATATTTAACTTAGGGGGGTGTTAGGGTTAGGCTTAGGGGTTAATAACTTTATTATACTAGCGGCGACGTTGGGGGTGGCAGATTAGGGGTTAATAATTGTAGGTAGGTGGTGGCGATGTTAGGGAGGGCAGATTAGGGGTTAATAAAAAATGTTATAGTGTTTGCGAGGCGGGAGTACGGCAGATTAGAGGTTAATAAGTGTAGGTAGGTGGCGGCAACGCTGGGGGGGGCAGATTAGGGGGTAATAAATATAATATAGGTGTCGCCGATGTTAGGGATAGCAGATTAGGGGTTCATAGCTATAATGTAGGCTGCGGCGGTGTCCGGAGCGGCAGATTAGAGGTTAAAAAATGTATTATAGGGTTTGCAATGTGGGGGGCCTCGGTTTAGGGGTTCATAGGTAGTTTATGGGTGTTAGTGTACTTTATAGCACAGTAGTTAAAAGCTTTATGTTCCCGCGTTAGCCCATAAAACTCTTAACTACTGACTTTTTTTTGCGGTTAGAGTGTTGTCGGTAGAGGCTCTACCGCTCATTTCTTCCAAGACTCATAATACCAGCGTTAGGCAAATCTCATAAAAAAGATAGGATACGCAATTGACGTAAGGGGATCTGCGGTAGCCTTGAGTTGCGGAAAGAAAGTGAGCGGTAGACCCTTTCCTGCCTGACTCTAAATACCAGCGGGCGTTAAAAAGCAGCGTTACGACCCCTTAACGCTGCATTTTAACCCTAACGCAGAACTCTAAATCTAGGCATATTTTTTGGATATACTTTGGGACCACAATTTGGATAACTCCCTGATACATTCATAAATTATTTGTTGCATTCATTGGGATCCCTTTGAATGTATTTATGCATGTTCCTTTTCTAGATATTTTGTTTTTATGAAGATACTATTTTTGTACAATAAATAAACCATTATACATATTTTTTTATATATTTTATGTATTTACTTGTATACACTAGATATATGAACACTTTAGCCCTTTATTGTGGCGTTCCTACTATACTGAAAGGACCAACGTTTGACTTCTCATCATGAACAAACTGTTTTCTGATTAGCAATTAAACAGACTTAGAAAATTCATTTGGAACTAGTTTGTAAACCAGCAGTATAGCAATCAGCATCCAGCTGAAAGTACATAGAAGTGCATTCATATTTTATTTAGATATCATTATCTCTAATTTTAATTGAATTATATTATAATGTTAAGGGTATTATTTCTCATGTTTTAGTTTATTATTAAATATTGTATTTTTTTTGTCTTATAACCTTATATTATTATATTTTATATGTATAATAATTAGGTATGCAGAATAAATTTCTGTATTTGAATTTAATACAACACTTCTAGGTGTTAACCATCTTCACACCTAAGGTTTGTTATAGTTAGATTCTTAGGCTCAAACTATAACAAATCTGTATATCACACAACCCGAGGTCTTAGACTTTTAATCATAAAGTTGTCTGTATTTGATAAGTTGCTATAAAGCTATAAACCTCAACTGAATTGGTTAGTTGTTCAGGATGGCAATTACTGACTCTGGCCTAATATTCACAACTTAGCTGCTCAGGAGAGATATTCTAAGAAGTCTTGTATGCACAACGTGGCCCTTAAAGGGATACTAAACACAATTTTTTTTATTTAATGATTCCGATAGAGCATGCAATTTTAAGCAACTTTCTAATTTACTCCTATTATCAATTTTTCTTCATTCTCTTGCTATCTTTATTTGAAGAAACAGAAATCTAAGCTTAAAGGGACACTGTACCCAAATTTTTTATTTTGTAATTCAGAAAGAGCATGCAATTTTAAGCAACTTTCTAATTTACTCCTATTATCGATTTTTCTTTGTTCTCTTGCTATCATTATTTGAAAAAGAAGGCATCTAAGCTTTTTTTTGTTTCAGTACTCTGGACAGCACTTTTTTATTGGTGGATGAATTTATCCACCAATCAGCAAGGACAACCCAGGTTGTTCACCAAAAATGGGCCGGCATCTAAACTTACATTCTTGCATTTCAAATAAAGATACCAAGAGATTGAAGAAAATTTGATAGTAGGAGTAAATTAGAAAGTTGCTTAAAATGTCATGCTCAATCTGAATCACGAAAGAAAATTTTTGGGTACAGTGTCCCTTTAAGAGCCGGCCAATTTTTGGTTCAATACCTGAGTAGCTCTTGCTGATTGGTGGGTAAATGTAGCCACTAATCAGCAAGCACTATCCAGGTGCTGAACCAAAAATGGGCCGGCTCCTAAAATTACATTGCTTCTTTTTTAAATAAAGATAGCAAGAGAATGAAGACAAATTGATAAAGGGAGTAAATTAGAAAGTTGCTTAAAATTGTTGCTCTATCTGAATCATGAAAGAAAATCTATGGGTTTAGTATCCCTTAAAGAAAATGTAGAAACACAAATTTTTATTTGAGACATTCTTATGCTACTATGTACTATTCTTTATGTAAAACAGAGACTCCTACATTGCAATATAATGTCTAAAAAAATCCCAAAGATTTTTGTGTGATTTCTCTCCATGCTGCCGAGGTTTGTAATATCAGGCCATCAGTCACAATCTGTCCAATATCTACTCCAGATAACCAAATTTTGGTGGATATGGGAAGCGTGTTTTTCGAGTAATCACAAAATGGATTTGGCAACTAAAAAGTTCCTGAAAATGTATTTCTGGTTGTTACGTTCTTGTAATCAGGATCAAAACTGGGAATCCAGCCAACCCTGACATATACAATTGGTGTTTCATACCTCTTAAGATTACATTACAGTTGCTTTAAATTACAGTGTGTACAGTAAATTCTCATTTACATTTGTGAGATTAACCTATTTCTCTTGTTAGGTGTATCCAGTCCACGGATCATCCATTACTTGTGGGATATTCTCCTTCCCAACAGGAAGTTGCAAGAGGATCACCCACAGCAGAGCTGCTATATAGCTCCTCCACTAACTGCCATATCCAGTCATTCTCTTGCAAGCTCTCAACATAGCTGGAGGTAGTAAGAGGAAAGTGGTAAAATATAGTTAGTTTTTTCTTCAATCAAAAGTTTATTGTTTTTAAAAGGTACCGGAGTGTACTATTTTATCTCAGGCAGCATTTAGAAGAAGAATCTGCCTGCATTTTTCTATGATCTTAGCAGAAGTAACTAAGATCCACTGCTATTCTCACATATGTCTGAGGAGTGAGGTAACTTCAGAGGGAGAATTGCGTGCAGGGTATCCTGCAATAAGGTATGTGCAGTTAAGTTTTTCTAGGGATGGAATTTGCTAGAAAATGCTGCTGATACTGGATTAATGTAAGTTAAAGCCTAAATACAGTGATTTAATAGCGACTAGTATCAGGCTTGCTATCAGAGGTATATACTCTGATTAATGTGCAATATAAAACGTTTGCTGGCATGTTTAATCGTTTTTATATATGCTTTGGTGATAAAACTTATTGGGGCCTAGTTTTTTCCACATGGCTGGCTTTATTTTTGCCTAGAAACAGTTTCATGAGGCTTTCCACTGTTATAGTATAAAAGTTACAGTTGGTGCAGTTAAAATTACAAACTGTGACATTCAGCTTCCCTCAGCAGTCCCCTGCATGCTATAGGACATCTCTGAAGGGCTCAAAAGGCTTCAAAAGTAGGAGCTGTGGCAGTTGCTATGACTGTTTAAAAAACATATTTTTCGTTTTGTTAATCTGTTTTTTTGTATTAAGGGGTTAATCATCCATTTGCAAGTGGGTGCAATATTCTGCTAACTTGTTGCATACACTGTAAAAATATCGTTAGTTTAACTGCCTTTTTTCACTGTTATTTCAAATTTTGGCAAAATGTGTTTCTCTTAAAGGCACAGTAACGTTTTTTTATATTGCTTGTTAACTTGATTTAAAGTGTTTTTCAAGCTTGCTAGTCTCATTGCTAGTCTGTACAAACATGTCTGACACAGAGGAAACTCCTTGTTCATTATGTTTAAAAGCCATGGTGGAACCCCATAGGAGAATGTGTACTAAATGTATTGATTTCACTTTAAACAATAAAGATCAGCTGTTATCTTTAAAATAATTATCACCAGAGGATTCTGATGAGGGGGAAGTTATGCCGACTAACTCTCCCCACGTGTCGGACCCTTTGACTCCCGCTCAAGGGACTCACGCTAAAATGGCGCCAAGTACATCTAAGACGCCCATAGCAATTACTTTGCAGGACATGGCGGCAATCATGGATAATAACCTGTCAGCGGTATTAGCCAGACTGCCTGAATTCAGAGGAAAGCGCTATAGCTCTGGGGTTAGATGTAATACAGAGCGCGCAGATGTTTTAAGGCCCATGTCTGATACTGTGTCACAATATGCAGAAGCTGAGGAAGAGCTTCAGTCTGTGGGTGACGTCTCTGACTCGGGGAAACCTGATTCAGATATGTCTACTTTTAAATTTAAGCTTGAGAACCTCCGGGTGTTGCTTGGAGAGGTTTTAGCTGCTCTGAATGACTGTGACACAATTGCAGTGTCAGAGAAATTGTGTAGACTGGATAAATACTACACGGTGCCGGTGTGTACTGACGTTTTTCCAATACCTAAAAGGTTTACAGAAATTATTACTAAGGAGTGGGACAGAACCGGTGTGCCGTTTCCCCCCCCCCCTCCTATTTTTAGAAAAATGTTTCCAATAGACGCCACCACACGGGACTTATGGCAGACGGTCCCTAAGGTGGAGGGAGCAGTTTCTACTTTAGCAAAGTGTACCACTATCCCTGTCGAGGACAGTTGTGCTTTTTCATATCCAATGGATAAAAAATTAGAAGGTTACCTTAAGAAAATGTTTATTCAACAAGGTTTTATCCTGCAGCCCCTTGCATGTATTGCTCCTGTCACTGCTGCTGTGGCGTTCTGGTTTGAGTCTCTGGAAGAGGCCTTTCAGACAGCTACTCCATTGACTGAAATACTTGACAAGCTTAAAACACTTAAGCTAGCTAATTCTTTTGTTTCTGATGCCATTGTTCATTTGACTAAACTAACGGCTAAGAATTCTGGATTCGCCATCCAGGCGCATAGGGCGCTATGGCTTAAATCTTGGTCAGCTGACGTGACTTCAAAGTCTAAATTACTTAACATTCCCTTCAAGGGGCAGACCCTATTCGGGCCTGGTTTGAAGGATATTATTGCTGACATTACTGGAGGTAAGGGTCATGCCCTTCCACAGGACAGGGCCAAATCAAGGGCCAAACAGTCTAATTTTCGTGCCTTTCGAAACTTCAAGGCAGGTGCAGCATCAACTTCCCCTGCTACAACACAAGAGGGAACTTTTGCGCAATCCAAGCCGGCCTGGAAATCTAACCAGGCCTGGAGCAAAGGCAAGCAGGCCAGAAAGCCTGCTGCTGCCTCTAAGACAGCATGAAGGAACGGCCCCCTATCTGGCAACGGATCTAGTAGGGGGCAGACTTTCTATCTTCGCCCATGCGTGGGCAAGAGATGTTCAGGATCCCTGGGCATTGGAGATCATATCTCAGGGATATCTTCTTGACTTCAAAGCTTCCCCCCCACAAGGGAGATTTCACCTTTCGAGATTATCTGTAAACCAGAGAAAGAAAGAGGCATTCTTACGCTGTGTGCAAGACCTCCTAATAATGGGAGTGATCCATCCAGTTCCACAGATGGAACAAGGACAGGGATTTTATTCAAATCTGTTTGTGGTTCCCAAAAAAGAGGGAACCTTCAGACCAATTTTGGATCTAAAGATCTTAAACAAATTCCTCAGAGTTCCATCGTTCAAAATGGAAACTATTCGGACAATCCTACCTATGATCCAGGAGGGTCAGTACATGGCCACAGTGGATTTGAAGGATGCTTACCTTCACATACCGATTCACAAAGATCATCATCGGTTCCTAAGGTTTGCCTTTCTAGACAGGCATTACCAGTTTGTGGCTCTTCCCTTCGGGTTAGCTACAGCCCCAAGAATTTTTACAAAGGTTCTGGGTTCTCTTCTGGCGGTCCTAAGACCACGGGGCATAGCAGTGGCCCCTTATCTAGATGACATCCTGATACAGGCATCAAACTTCCAAATTGCCAAATCTCATACGGACATAGTGTTGGCATTTCTGAGGTCGCATGGGTGGAAAGTGAACGAGGGAAAGAGTTCTCTATCACCCCTCACAAGGGTTTCCTTCCTAGGAACTCTGATAAATTCTGTAGAAATTAAAATTTACCTGACGGAGTCCAGGTTATCAAAGCTTCTAAATTCCTGCCGTGTTCTTCACTACATTCCGCGCCCTTCGGTGGCTCAGTGCATGGAAGTGATTGGCTTAATGGTAGCGGCGATGGACATAGTGCCATTTGCGCGCCTACATCTCAGACCGCTGCAATTATGCATGCTCAGTCAGTGGAATGGGGATTACACAGATTTGTCCCCTCTGCTAAATCTGGATCAAGAGACCAGAGATTCTCTTCTCTGGGTCCATCTGTCCAAAGGTATGACCTTTCGCAGGCCAGATTGGACAATTGTAACAACAGATGCTAGCCTTCTAGGTTGGGGTGCAGTCTGGAATTCCCTGAAGGCTCAGGGATCGTGGACTCAGGAGGAGAAACTCCTCCCAATAAATATTCTGGAGTTAAGAGCAATATTCAATGCTCTTCTATCGGCCTCAGTTAGCAACCCTGAGGTTCATCAGATTTCAGTTGGACAACATCACGACTGTGGTTTACATCAACCATCAAGGGGGGACCAGGAGCTCCCTAGCAATGTTAGAAGTCTCCAAGATAATTCGCTGGGCAGAGACTCACTCTTGCCATCTATCAGCGATCCATATCCCAGGTGTAGAGAACTGGGAGGCGGATTTTCTAAGTCGTCAGACTTTTCATCCGGGGGAGTGGGAACTCCATCCGGAGGTGTTTGCTCAATTGGTTCATCGTTGGGGCACACCAGAATTGGATTTCATTGCGTCTCACCAGAACGCCGAGCTTCATTGTTACGGATCCAGGTCCAGGGACCCAGAAGCGACGCTGATAGATGCTCTAGCAGCACCGTGGTTCTTCAACCTGGCTTATGTGTTTCCACCATTTCCTCTGCTCCCTCGACTGATTGCCAAAATCAAACAGGAGAGAGCATCGGTTATCTTGATCGCGCCTGCGTGGCCACGCAGGACTTGGTATGCAGACCTGGTGGACATGTCATCCTTTCCACCTTGGCCTCTGCCTCTGAGACAAGACCTTCTTCTACAAGGTCCTTTCAATCATCCAAATCTAA
This sequence comes from Bombina bombina, assembly GCF_027579735.1. Lineage (NCBI taxonomy): Eukaryota > Metazoa > Chordata > Amphibia > Anura > Bombinatoridae > Bombina > Bombina bombina. The sequence goes on along the minus strand of NC_069508.1, from coordinate 109,398,510 downwards.
TCTCTCTGAGACTGACTGCCTGGAGATTGAACGCTTGATTTTATCAAGGCGTGGCTTCACCGAGTCAGTCATTGATTGTTATGTTCCTGTCCCTTTAAATCAGGATGTTCAGGTATTCACATTCCTATATAAGGCCCCTCCTCCAGTCTACCTATGCTTGGTAATTTGTATTCACTTAGCTATAAGCTGAGCAACAACGAAGACACCTTGCTGATATTCCTAACCAAGGAATTTACTATTAGTAACTACAATTGCTGTGTGCTTTTCAACTTTGGATCGTCATATTTCAGGTTTCCTTATTTTGACCGGAATCCTCAAAGTATCTTTCACTTGTTAAATCTGTTTCTTCCGGCTTATACATTGAAGCCGTGTATCGGCGTCTGACGTCACCGTAAGTCTCAGGAGCTCTCTCTCACTCTGGCTGCAAACAACCAACTCCTGTGCTTAATAGCAACTCACCTTGAAGCTGCGGTAACCGTTACTATTTCTTACTCTCTGAAGGTGGTAACGTATTATACCTTAATTCACTTACTACTTTAAAGGACTTTCCTGCATGTTATACAGTGTGTCGCTTATGCAAATACAGCTACCTTTAACAATCTGATTGCTTGTAATATCTATCGATTCAGCTTGACGAACTGTGCTTTAATATTCTATGTGCCTTATCAAATATCATACTGTTGGTTGTGAAGGACTGCCTGCTGTTTACATGAATACTAATAACGTTATAGACTAACTAAGGACTACCTGTTAACTAAAAACAATATAACCTGTTATAGAGCTCTCCTGCTTAATTTATATAGAAACACCTCCTGGTTGCAACCTGTGTTATTTGAGGCTGACATTCACCTACTAACACTAATCTATATTTATCTTTCTTTTATCTACTATCTCTATAATTATCTGCATATTGCAAACTGCTATTGCAATCGGGATAATATACCTTTAAATCTCATTTCCTCCTCTCTGTATAATTATCTGCATATTGCAAACTGCTATTGCAATCGGGATAATATACCTTTAAATCTCATTTCTTTCACTCTGCATCCATGCAGCAGTGACCCTCAGATCTATGAGCAAAAACTAGGTTCTTGATTACATCTAATGAACCTAAAGGTTTGGTGTGAGACTGAGTGGTCCTGCAGTTAAGGATATCAAATACTTGCACCTAACATAACATATTACCAAGCCTAACATATATCCTACAGCATGGATATCAGTGAACTTACAAACCGTGTTGGTTCCCTTGCACAAAGCATGGACCATATGCTACAAGGCCTCAGAGAAATTAAAATTGAAAATGATCACATTAGGAAGTTTATTAATGTGCATTTATCTGATAAACCTGCTCCTATTGATTTAACACCTGAACCAATTGTATCTCCACCTGAAAAATTCTTTGGTGACAGGACTCAGTTTAGAGAATTTAAAAACTCCTGTACTTTGTATTTTTCTTTAAAACCCCGAACCTATGCATCTGATCGAGTCAAAGTTCTAACGGTCATCTCATATCTCAGAGGAGAGGCTAAATCATGGGCTAACGCCTTCTATGAGAACAATGACCCCATATTGGACTCCTTAGATGCCTTTTTCTCTGCCATGTCCCTATTATATGAAGACCATCATAAGCAGAATACTGCTGAGACTGCTCTTAGGAACCTACGACAAGGTAAAAGAGCAGTAGAAGAATATATCACGGACTTTAAAAGATGGGCACCAGACACCCAATGGAATGAACCTGCTCTGAGAAATCAGTTCAGAACAGGTCTTTCTGAAACATTAAAAGATGAATTAGCCCGTGGTGCAGTTCCTGTGGATTTAGAGAATCTTATGACCTTATGTATCACTGTTGATAGAAGGATAAGAGAACGTAGATCTGAAAGGGCACTATCTGATCCGGTTGTCAAGAAAATCCCAGCATACCATCCTGTGGTCACTGCACCATCTAAATCAAATGATGAACCTATGGAAGTTGCTGTCATGAGGGGTCCTCTAAAACCAGAGGAAAAAGCCAGAAGGAAGCTACATAACTTGTGTTTATATTGCGCAGCAAAGGACCATGCTGTTAGAGACTGTCCTGTGCTTATCAGACAGAGGAGGGGTAAGAATCTTCAACACCAAAATTGCCTTAATAAATTGTCTGCGCTTACCACTCATTTACCAATTTCTGTTCTTTTGCAGTGGCGTCTACAGAAGACAAAAACCCAGGCCGTTATTGACTCTGGTGCATCTGGGAATTTCATTGACCAAGCATTTGTAACAAAACATAAAATACCCACAATAAAAAAAGATAGTGCACAAGCCATAAGATTGGTTGATGGTTTTCTTATGAATACGGGGCCTATCACCCATCACACTACACCCTTACAAGTTATCACACAGAAGGGCCATACTGAGACATGTACATTTGACATTTTGCCCTCTAGTTTATACCCGTTAATTTTTGGTATCAATTGGTTGATAAAACATGATCCTGATATTTCTTGGAAGCAAGGTGTTGTGAATTTTAATTCCACTTACTGTAAGGAAGTCTGTTTTCCCAAAGCTTCTGTGTGTTGTATGACTGATCATGTTTTACCTGAATGTTATAAAGAATATTCTGATGTGTTTGACAAAGTAGAAGCTCAGAACTTACCCCCCCACAGGTCATATGACTGTCCTATAGACTTACTACCGGGCAGTTCCATTCCCTTTGGTCATATATACCCTATGTCAGAACCTGAATTGGTTCATTTGAAACAGTACTTAGAGGATAACCTTAAGAAAGGTTTTATAAGACCTTCCACCTCTCCAGCGGGTGCTGCAATGTTTTTTGTTAAAAATAAGGACGGATCACTTCGTCCTATTATCGACTACAGACAACTTAATAAATGTACCAAGAAAAACAGGTACCCACTCCCACTTATCCCTGAACTTATAGAACGGTTGCAAGGAGCTAAAATTTACACAAAATTAGATCTTAGAGGAGCTTATAACTTGATAAGAATGAGGAAAGGCGATGAGTGGCTAACAGCTTTCCGCACACGTTATGGACTGTATGAATATACAGTAATGCCTTTTGGGCTGTGCAACGCTCCTGCAACGTTCCAGTGTTTTATAAATGACGTATTTCAGGACTTACTTGATGTCTGTATGGTCATTTATTTAGATGACATTTTAATCTATTCTGACAATATAACAAACCATCACACCCATGTCAAGCTTGTTTTGTCCAGACTTCGTACACACCATCTCTATGCCAAGTTAGAGAAATGCATTTTTAATACCACTACTATCTCCTTCTTAGGATACCAGGTTTCCCCTTCTGGTATCGCTATGGAAGCAAACAAAGTGGAAGCTATTACTAACTGGAGCACCCCCCGTACAAAAAAAGATGTTCAGAGATTTCTTGGGTTTGCAAACTTCTATAGGAAGTTTATCAAGGGCTTTTCTGAGATTGCTAGACCCTTGACTAAATTAACTCAGAAAAAACCTGGTTTCTCTTGGAATATACATGCTGAGAACGCATTTAAAGTATTAAAGGAGAGGTTTGTAACAGCACCGATACTCAAATTCCCAGATCCCAGTTTACAGTACACGCTTGAGGTTGATGCTTCTGAGTACGCTCTTGGAGCTGTACTCTCACAAAGAGTTTCACCCAAGGAAGCACTACATCCAATATCATATTACTCTAGGGTAATGAGCTCAGCCGAGCTAAATTATGCTATTGGTGAAAAAGAGCTTCTCGCTATAAAATCAGCACTAGAGTTTTGGAGACACCTCCTTGAGGGTACTAAACATACTATTCTTATATTTACGGATCATAGAAACCTTGAATATTTAAAAACCAGCAAAACATTAACATCTAGACAAGTTAGATGGAGCCTCTTCTTTTCAAGATTTGATTTTACCATCACTTACCGCCCAGGTTCCAAAAATACAAAAGCAGATGCGCTTTCAAGGAAGGATCCAAAACCTCAACATTATATACCTCCAGATTCTATCATTCCACAAAATAAGTTCATTGGATTGACTTCAATCACTGAAACCTCTATAAAAGAGTATCAGAGAGCAGATCCAAAACTCCCATTAGCAGATCTACAAAAACACAGTAGTAATCTGTATTACCATGGAAACCAGATATACATTCCAGAACCTCTACGAAATGAATTGATGCATTCTGCACATGATTCTCTCCTTTCAGGACATCCTGGACTTCATAAAACACTACGCATACTACAAAGAGACTATTGGTGGCCCAATATGAAAAGTTTTGTCTCTTCTTACATTCGATCCTGTTCTGTCTGCGCTACTTGCAAACATACTAGAACTCGTCCTTATGGACTTCTACTTTCATTACCAGTTCCTGAAAGACCCTGGAAGGACATAGCAATGGACTATATAGTGGAGCTACCTCCATCCTCTAACCATAACACAATTCTAGTCATTGTTGATCTGTTTTCTAAAATGGCACACTTTATCCCACATATGGGTTTACCAACCGCATCCGAAACAGCCATACTGTTCTTGAATCATGTTGTAAAGTTACATGGACTACCTGACTCCATCACGTCTGATAGAGGATCTCAATTCACCTCTAAGTTCTGGACTCAGTTATGTTCTATTCTCAAGATTACTAGGAGATTAAGTACTGCTTATCATCCCCAGACTAATGGTCAGTGCGAAAGGACTAACCAGTCTCTTGAACAGTATCTGAGATGCTATTGTACCAACCAACAGGATAACTGGTTCGCTCTGCTGCCTACTGCAGAATTTGCACATAATAACATGACCAACGCATCCACAAAAACTTCGCCATTCTATATTAATTATGGTTTTCACCCTTCATATCATCTTTTCCACAGAACCGATTCCTTGCTACCTACGGTTGATCAGACAGTTAATACTATTGCTGAGGGTTTTTCTGTTCTCAAAACAACCTTACAAGAAGCTCAAGCTTCACAGAAACATCATTATGATTTGAGACGCTCAAAACCCCCTCCTTATAAACCTGGGGATAAGGTTTGGCTAAGTACCAAACACCTGAAACTCTGTATTCCAAGTAAAAAGCTTGGAAGTCTCTTCATAGGTCCCTATGACATAGTTAAGGTTGTTAATCCAAATGCTGTGACTCTTCAGCTACCTCCCTCTCTCAGGATACATCCTACATTCCATGTGTCCCTCCTGAAACCTTTCTCTCCGACAAGGGATCCCCCTCATCCGTCATTGACTAACCCTCCAGTTGTGGATGATGTTGAGTATGAAGTGGATTCTATTTTGGACTCTCGTTTATACCGCAATCAACTCCAGTACCTGGTACGATGGAAAGGTTTTGGGGCTGATGAGGACTCCTGGGAACCATACTCTAATTTGTCGGCACCCCGTCTTCTTTCAATTTTCCATCGAAGACATCCCGACCGACCCAAGCCTTGATCCGCGGAGCGGCTCTTTTTAGGGGGGCGTCCTGTTATGTTCCTGTCCCTTTAAATCAGGATGTTCAGGTATTCACATTCCTATATAAGGCCCCTCCTCCAGTCTACCTATGCTTGGTAATTTGTATTCACTTAGCTATAAGCTGAGCAACAACGAAGACACCTTGCTGATATTCCTAACCAAGGAATTTACTATTAGTAACTACAATTGCTGTGTGCTTTTCAACTTTGGATCGTCATATTTCAGGTTTCCTTATTTTGACCGGAATCCTCAAAGTATCTTTCACTTGTTAAATCTGTTTCTTCCGGCTTATACATTGAAGCCGTGTATCGGCGTCTGACGTCACCGTAAGTCTCAGGAGCTCTCTCTCACTCTGGCTGCAAACAACCAACTCCTGTGCTTAATAGCAACTCACCTTGAAGCTGCGGTAACCGTTACTATTTCTTACTCTCTGAAGGTGGTAACGTATTATACCTTAATTCACTTACTACTTTAAAGGACTTTCCTGCATGTTATACAGTGTGTCGCTTATGCAAATACAGCTACCTTTAACAATCTGATTGCTTGTAATATCTATCGATTCAGCTTGACGAACTGTGCTTTAATATTCTATGTGCCTTATCAAATATCATACTGTTGGTTGTGAAGGACTGCCTGCTGTTTACATGAATACTAATAACGTTATAGACTAACTAAGGACTACCTGTTAACTAAAAACAATATAACCTGTTATAGAGCTCTCCTGCTTAATTTATATAGAAACACCTCCTGGTTGCAACCTGTGTTATTTGAGGCTGACATTCACCTACTAACACTAATCTATATTTATCTTTCTTTTATCTACTATCTCTATAATTATCTGCATATTGCAAACTGCTATTGCAATCGGGATAATATACCTTTAAATCTCATTTCCTCCTCTCTGTATAATTATCTGCATATTGCAAACTGCTATTGCAATCGGGATAATATACCTTTAAATCTCATTTCTTTCACTCTGCATCCATGCAGCAGTGACCCTCAGATCTATGAGCAAAAACTAGGTTCTTGATTACATCTAATGAACCTAAAGGTTTGGTGTGAGACTGAGTGGTCCTGCAGTTAAGGATATCAAATACTTGCACCTAACATAACATTGATACCTTAATACAGGCACGAAAGCCTGTAACCAGGAAAGTCTACCATAAGATATGGCGCAAATATCTTCATTGGTGTGAATCCAAGAATTACTCATGGAGTAAGGTTAGGATTCCTAGGATATTGTCCTTTCTCCAAGAGGGTTTGGATAAAGGATTATCAGCTAGTTCTTTAAAGGGACAGATTTCTGCTCTGTCTATCCTTTTGCACAAGCATCTGGCAGATGTTCCAGACGTCCAGGCATTTTGTCAGGCTTTGGTTAGAATTAAGCCTGTGTTTAAACCTGTTGCTCCTCCATGGAGCTTAAACTTGGTTCTTAAGGTTCTTCAAGGAGTTCCGTTTGAACCCCTTCATTCCATTGATATCAAACTTTTATCTTGGAAAGTTCTGTTTTTGATGGCTATTTCCTCGGCTCATAGAGTCTCTGAGTTATCAGCTTTACAATGTGATTCTCCTTATCTGATTTTCCATACAGATAAAGTAGTTCTTCGTACAAAACCTGGGTTTTTACCTAAGGTAGTTTCCAACAAGAATATCAATCAAGAGATTGTTGTTCCATCATTGTGTCCTAATCCTTCTTCAAAGAAGGAATGTCTTTTACATAATTTGGACGTAGTCCGTGCTTTAAAGTTTTACTTACAAGCGACTAAAGATTTTCGTCAAACATCTTCCCTGTTTGTTGTTTACTCTGGACAGAGGAGAGGTCAAAAGGCTTCGGCAACCTCTCTTTCTTTTTGGCTTTGGAGTGTAATACGCTTAGCCTATGAGACTGCTGGACAGCAGCCCCCTGAAAGGATTACAGCTCATTCTACTAGAGCTGTGGCTTCCACATGGGCCTTTAAAAATGAGGCTTCTGTTGAACAGATTTGCAAAGCGGGGACTTGGTCTTCGCTTCATACCTTTTCAAAATTTTACAAATTTGATACTTTTGCTTCTTCGGAGGCTATTTTTGGGAGAAAGGTTCTACAGGCAGTGGTCCCTTCTGTTTAAGTACCTGCCTTGTCCCTCCCTTCATCCGTGTACTTTAGCTTTGGTATTGGTATCCCACAAGTAATGGATGATCCGTGGACTGGATACACCTAACAAGAGAAACATAATTTATGCTTACCTGATAAATTTATTTCTCTTGTGGTGTATCCAGTCCATGGCCCGCCCTGTCCTTTTAAGGCAGGTCTAAATTTTAAACTACAGTCACCACTGCACCCTATGGTTTCTCCTTTCTCGGCTAGTTTCGGTCGAATGACTGGATATGGCAGTTAGGGGAGGAGCTATATAGCAGCTCTGCTTTGGGTGATCCTCTTGCAACTTCCTGTTGGGAAGGAGAATATCCAACAAGTAATGGATGATCCGTGGACTGGATACACCACAAGAGAAATAAATTTATCAGGTAAGCATAATTTTTTTTTTACCAATCTGAATGCTATGTGTATAAAGGCATGATGGTTATTCTGGGTATGTTTGGTGAGATTTACATCGGAAATCAAGAAAACAGTGTAGGAAATTATTTTCTATTAGTAGTTTAGGATGTCAATTATTAAATAAATATACATGAACATGTCTGTTCCACCCACTGAAAACAAACTCTAAAATACTAATAAATATAGTTTTAATGAATCTAGACCATATATACAAATATATAGACCTCTAATTTGGCATCTGTGGCTATTTCAGGGTGTCTTGCACATGCACATGAGTAATATAATATAATTATTCCAAATCATCTTGGAATTCTTGCAAATATGTCAAAAAGGTCATTTTGGGACTTTATCAAATGGCTTTAGTTGTCAAATTTGATAACTGTAAAATGGTCTTGAAAACCTGTTAAAAAGTATCCAGAAAATGGATTGTGACTGCCGAGAACTTTTCAGGTCCATGTAAAATATAAGGCTTTTTTTGAAACCCCAAAACATGTTCTTGGCTCTGGGAAGCAGCTGAATTCCTGTGATTTTAACTGTCTTTCTCACATCTCATCCTGGCTGTCCTCTCACTACCTTAAGCTAAATCTCTCCAAAACTGAGCTCCTTATTTTCCCCCCTTCTTCCAAATTCTCCACCCGCATCTCTCTATAACTGTCGACAACTCCATCATTACCCCTACCCCACATGCCAAATGGCTCAGAACTTTCTTTCACTCCTCACATTCAGTCCTTGGTTAAATCACGCCGCTTCCAGCTTAAAAACATCTCTAAAATTAGACATTTCTTTACACAAGGCACAACTAAGATTTTAATCCACTCTCTCATCCTTTCTCACCTTGGCTACTGCAACTCCATCCTCTCTGGTCTCCCTAGCTGCTACCTAGCTCATTTACAATCCATAATGAATGCCTCTGCCAGGCTCATCTTCCTTACATGTTGCTCTTCATCTGCTGAACCTATCTGCTAATCCATTCACTGGATTCCTCTTGCCTCCAGGATTAAACACAAAATTCTGACTCTGACATACAAGGCCCTCAACTGCACTGCTCCCCCTATATCTCAGACCTTGTCTCCAGATACTCTCCCTCCCGTCCCCTTCACTCTGCTCATGACCTCCTACTCTCCTCCTCTCTTGTTACCTTCTCACATTCACATTTACAGGACTTCTCCAGATTGGCTCCCATCTTGAGGAACTCTCTGCCTCGCTCCACAAGACTCTCCCCTAGTTTTGAATGCTCCAAGTGCTCCCTAAAGACTCTACTATTCAGGGATGCATACAACCTACACTAACCTTTCCTTATACCAGTTCTTCTCCTCTATTGCTATCCTCTGAACCCACTTAGCATGTAAGCCTAAGAGCCCAACTATTTCCAGATCACCTTCATAACAGCTGACTACAACAGTACAACTCTAATCAGGTCCCTTTAACCATTGTATCCCTATAAATGTTACCTTGTATACCACTCCTATGTTTATAGCGCTGTGCAATCAGTTGGCGCTCTACAAATAAATGATAATAACCTCAAAACAAAAAGGGCCTGAAAACAAATCGAATCAATCAAATTGATTAAGGCTTTGCTGTCTGACATTTTGATGATTTAGCACAAACCATTTACAGAAGGGGTCATCTTATATGGCTGAGAATAGGCTAGCACAAATCATATTGTTTTGCAGTAGGAACACTCACCAGTAATACATATTGTTTTACTTTGCAGCTATAAATTATATATATTTATTTTTTTACCTTTATTTGCCTTTTAGCTATCTCAATGTATAATTTTTTATAGCTGTGAATATACCCATGTGTTATGTAGAAATGAGGGCTCTGCTGGAGACAAAGATTATTCAATGTCTGTAGATGTTTTGACCCCAAACCCACAGGTGCTGACCTTAGAGCCCAAAGCAACAGTAGCAGCTGGCAAACTGTAAGAGTTCTAGACAAACAGTAAGACAGCAGTGTCAGCAGTGTAAAAAAAGATTCTGTTAAAGATGCTTACAGATAAGAAAATAGTTATATGTTTGTATCAACAGTGCAAGACTTCTACATGCTCTCTGGGGTGGCTACTGTGCAAAGTCAAAGACATGCATACTTGTTTTATTGTATAAAGACAAAGCAGAAATCCCTGACCGGAGAAGGTTAATTCTGGTTAATTAGAAAAATAACCTATTTTGTAATGAATAATTTGTTATTAAGCAGTGCAGTACTAAATGCAATGCTATGCTTAGAGGATATAAATTCTGAGAAGTTTGTCAGTTCATAGGATTAGAAAATACAATACTGCTGTACATTGTGGTTAGGGAACTAGCAAAGATGTCTTTCCAATATCAGTAGGCAAGTGGTTATGGACCTTCAAGATTCTTTTCCTAGCACTTAAAATTCTTGAAACTAAATTTTGGCTGTCTATATATCTTTGTTTGTCTATCTATCTATCTATCTATCTATCTATCTATCTATCTATCTATCTATCTATCTATCTATCTATCTATCTATCTATCTATCTATCTATCATCTATATATCGCTCTCTGTCTGCCTATCGGTCTGTCTGTCTGTCTATCTATCTATCTATCTATCTATCTATCTATCTATCTATCTATCTATCTATCTATCTATATATCTATCTGCCTATATGTCTGTCTATCTATCTTTGTCTGTCTGGCTGTATGTATGTCGGTTTGGCTGTCTATCCTTTTGCTTGTCTGTCTATCTGTCTATCATTTATTATCTATCTATCCTTTTGTCTGTCATTCTATCTATCTGTGTCTGTCTATCTACCTATCTATCATTTATTGTCTGTCCGTTCATCTATCTGTCTATCTGTCTGTTTTGTCTATCTATGTATCTCTCTATCTATCTATGTCTATCTATGTCTATCTATCTATGTATGTCTGTCTATCTATCTGTCTATCTATCTATCTATCTATCTATCTATCTATCTATCTATCTATCTATCTCTATCTATGAACTGAGTGGGTAGGTTCAGTGTCAGAAAGGGCCCTTCTTTTGTCAAAACCATTGCCACCCACTACTATTGAATACAGATAATAATTTTGCATGTGTAGTTAATCAATAGCACATTAATCCAAATTGAATCAAGTTTATGCATTTAAATAAACATTTGAAATAGAAAAAGAGCTAGTGCTCTGTGTAGCA